>NC_142358.1:32654539-32884539 GCF_059441175.1 Urocampus carinirostris
ACGTCTGGCGCGGTTGCCATGGCGCCCAGTTGGTCCTAGCCGGGTGGCGCTGGATTCTGGCGCGGTTGCCTCGGCGCCCAGTTTGCCCCGCCCATCAACACCGGCTGAGACGCATTTGACTGATTGCTTCTTGGAGTACTTAAACGCGTTCCTTTGAACTGTGCTTTGCTGGAGCATTTGTTATACTTGTTAAACTTTGGTGAGACTTCTGTGATATTTCTCCAAGTTCTGTTTACTTCTGAGAAATGCCTAGTCTGTAAATCTGCAGGCCTGTTTGTTTTTTTTGGTCTGATCCGTTTGTTTTTTGACAACTTTTCTTTTGTTTGGATTTCTAATTCACTCCGCAACCATCGATCCCCGGATCGAGTGTGCGCACCCTCCTCATACTCCCCCAATAAATTGTGAGTACGTCTACGCGAATGGGTCCTTATTTCCTGTTTCCCGCTCCGCTCCGTGACAGTTCGCTTAAGATGTGATTTTAAGGTTCTGTTGGTAATATACAATGTCATGCATGGACTTGCTCCCTCATATCTTTAAGTTTTAATTTCCCTGTTTATTTCGGTCTGGAGCCTTCGCTCTGATAATGCTGGTCTACAAGTGATCCCAAGAGCCCAGACAAGAACCGCAGGTTTGAGAGCGTTCTCCATTCGGGCCCTGGAGTTGTGGAATGCTCTGCCCCCTGAAATCATAACTGGAACCTTTAAATCTAGGCTTAAAACACACTCATATTCTATAGCTTATGAATGACCTATATTTCATGTTGTATTATTTGTAATTGCAACATTCAAGGGGAATTACCTCAAGTCCCTTCTCAAAATTTCTTCATTTTCCCTTCGCTCAGGTTTTTGAGTTTTTCCTTGCCCTCATGTAGGTTTTAGATCAGGGGATGGTGTAATAATAGTCTGTAGTATGAAATAATCTGTGGTCTGTGCAGCCCTTGCAACCTCAGTGGAAATGTTTAAATCTAAGCTTAAAACACACTTCTACTCTATAGCATATGAATAACCTATACTTTTTGTTGACGATATCTTTGTATTATTGTAACATCCATTGCAGCCTGGTCATCCTGAAAGGGGGATTACCACATGTGCAGTCCCTTCTCAAGGTTTCTTCATTTTCCTCATCTTGAGGTTTTTGAGTTTTTCCTCGCCCTCATGTTGGTTACAGATCAGGGGATGGTGTAATAATAGTCTGTAATAGTAGTCTGCGCAATATCCAGTGCAGCCCTTTGAGACTCTTTGTGATTAAGGCCTATACAAATAAAAATTACTTGACTTGACCCTTAGAGACTCCTTGTGATTGAAGGCTATACAAGCTGACTTGACCTTGAAATCTGCATCACATGCTTTTCTTTTGGAGTTCTTCATGATGAGGGTCATTTTATGTTAATTTTATTAATGTACAAAGCGCTTCACCGTACGGTAAATTTTTTTCTGCTGTGGTGTTTATTGCCGTTTGCGGCTTTCTCGACACGACCTGTCTCACGCTTAGCTTAACTTGAGTGCCTCTGGTGGCTATTAGACAAAAATCTATACATCGCATCTCTGCACAAGCTGCAGGGTTGAGATTGTGTGACAAAAGTTGAGGCTCATAGTCCTGAAAATAGGGTAAATTAAAAGAAAAAAAAAATATATATATATGTAACCGGGGTGTACCAAAGATCCACATTCACGCTGGACTGGATGATGAGGTTTTTATTACAGTTTCTGCAGATGAAATGAGTCACAACATTAGCTTCTCTGCTGGCTTTGATCTCTTTGATCTTGTTGGCAGCTCTCCCTGTAGACTGCCCAAAGCATATCAAAAAGCTTTCTTTTCAATTTACCTAAAATACATTTTAGAATATCACAATACATTTTTACATCCATTTTAACAAGATACTTTTAACAAGAGATAGTATAGTGTTTTTTTTATCGTTTCCAATGAATTCAACATATTTTTCTTTAGTCTGAATTTTAACCAACATCATCCTTTTTATATATATAAGAAAATAGAAATAATAACAATAATGAGTATAAAAACGGATACAATTTACCTGCAGATGAAATGAGTCACAACATTAGCTTCTCTGCTGGCTTTGATCTCTTTGATCTCTACAAGGGGAATTAACATTTTAGCACAACAGAAACAAAACGAAAATAAATCCAAACAGCTTGACAGCATCAATCACATTACTGTGCATGTTGAGAGATTTGTCAGCTGTGGTTATAATGTTTAAAATTAACTTTTTTTGTGGAGCACCAAAAGATGTGTCTTACCAGTAGCAGTCCCTCTGAAAACTGCCAACAAACCCCGCCTTCCGGTCACATGTCAAACGCCAAAACAAACCCTACCTCATACCAGCAGGTGGCACTGTTAGACTCATCATTGCAGGACACTTACCAAAAACTATACACATATTTCAGCAGGAATTTCAATAAAACAAAAGTTATTATTACACCCGTTACATATATATATTTCTGTGACCCTAACTTGAACCTCATTAGCTTGTTTGGTCCCAGTTGGTGCATTCCACCCTGCTTATATCCCACTGGGACCAGTCAACGGCACGAGCGCATCGTCTCAAACCCAGTTAAGAGAACAACTCACTCCTGTGCATACAGAGTGTAACCTTATACACACTTCTGTCGCATGCCATAAGCGTGCCTCATCTCTTATCAATGTCATTGTCTTAACTAACAAAGGGTATCATATACCAAAACTGAGATTGTTTCTATTCTGAGCTAATGGGTGGCATCGTGCATGTGCAACCCGATCCTCCATTGAGTGACCATGAAGTGCGCTGTGGCCTCACCTTTTGCTGACGAGAGGCCAGTCTACGTTTTGGTGTAAGGGACACTAGGCTTTGCGGGAGCTGTCAAAACAAGAAGCTCCGTCCTGAGGGATTACCCTAGGCCGGTGGTCTGAGAACTCGAGTGCATAGGGTGCACTAATGAAAATGGGGGTCCAAGGTGGTGGACCGCCGGGTTTGTGTTTTTCCCAATACCTGGTGCTATTTTAGGTTCAGGGCATTTGGTCTGCTGAGCATCCAGAGTGCTGGTAAAAAATGTATTTTTCATTTTACTAAAAGTGATCTACGGTGATTCAATATTGTTCACGAGTGTCTTACAATGCCGGAGTGACTATTCGGGAAGAACGGAAGATTTCTAAAAAGGCCGACTCATGTCAAGTTTAAGTTTATTGTTTTTTCTAATACCTGGCGCGATTTTAGGTTCAGGGCATTCAGTGTGCTGAGCATCCAGAGTGCTGGTAAAAAATGTAGCTCAGGAGGTAGAGCGCTCGTCTTGGGATCAAGAGATCGCAGTTCGAATCCCGGCTCCTTCGTGTTACATGTCGAAGTGTCCTTGGGTAAGACACTGAACCCCTAATGCCCCCAATAAGCAGGTTAGCGCCTTACATGGCTGCACGGCTGCTATTGGGAAATGTGAAGCACACTGTAAAGCGCTTTTGGAAGTCTTGACTTGAAAAGCGCTATAGAAATGCAGATCATTTCATTTCATTCAGCGCAACAGATGAGGTGAGTCTTGTCCTCAAGGTGAATTCCCCCCCTCCCAAATTTTAAGTTTCTTTGGCCCATCACAACTCTTTTTTTCTGTTGCGGTAAAAAAACACAGTGCGAATGATATGAGTTAGGTACAATGGAAGGTAGAAAGGTGGTAGATGGAACCAAATTCACCGCGTGCTGGGCTTGAGGAATAGGCATCCTTTTGCCGTTTCGGCATGACCAATAGTGCTTAACAGGATTACGTGCAGACTTAACAGCAACAATATTGGAAAGAAATACATTTCAATCAATGACAGGTTACACTTCATTTGATTCAGCGAGTAATGAAATTAATTTTCACATGAAGCACCCTGTCACCAATTTGTCATATATATATACTTATATATTATATATATTAGTACATAATATATACTAATATATTAGTATATATTACTATATATTATACATTAGTGGTGGCCTGGTGTGTGTTGGGTTCATGAATTGCCTTATATGTGGTCTACTTCTGCACACACACATGAGCACACAACAAGACAAAGAGTGTGCAGTAGCCCAAGGGTCTCATTGTCACATTCACTTATCGTGGTTTGGGCATCATGCTGGGGGGTTAAAACGAACTTACCCGTCTACCCCTCCCACCCACAAATTCTATCCCACCCCGAAATTATGCTCATGTTTAAAAAATGGCTGCAGAGAAATTGAATCATGAATATATATATTTTTCATGCATTTATTTTGTTATATCGTAATGTTTTTTTAAAATATTTATTCGGAAAATAGAGAAATGGAGGAAGTGGAGAAAGTAGTAAATTGTACAGATAAAAAAATTGTTTTTTATCAATTTTAGATTATTAAAAAAGGGTTGCCTTTTTTAATGCGGATCAGAATACAGATTTGATTATCTTATTTTGGTCAAAGAACTCGTGAGTAGTCTTTAATATGGATACCAGATACCAAAACCACGAGTACATAACCACCTCTGAAAAAAATCCAGAATCAACAAAAACAGTATCTGTTAATTTAGGAGATATTTAAAAAAAAAAAAAAAAAAAAAAAAAAAAAAAAAAATATATATATATATATATATATATATATATATATATATATATATATATATATATATATATATATATATATATATATATATATATATATATATATATATATACCTTTTTTTTCTTTTTTTTTGGTTTGTTTTTAAATATATTTGTATCAAATTATGAATATAATCCTCCTGCAATGTATCTGTTTTAGTTTCTGATCATACATTAAAAACATGAGGCCAAGATTGTGCACACCAATAATTTGAAATAAAACTGATACCTGTATCGAAACCTGATATTTGTTAGCACCCAAGCCTGTGGGTTCACTTTATTCCCTGACCTCAAAACTCTGGAATCATAAAAGACCACTATTTTCTCTAAATGCTGACGACAGTTTATGCTGCAGATTTTTTGTGAGTATTATTGCTGGTGTCTTGAACGAAATCAAGAAACTATTTTATAAAATTAGTGTTTTGTATACTGTAAATTAAGTCAAGTCATGGTTATATGTATAGCCCTTAATCACAAGGAGTCTCAACGGGCTGCACAGACCACAGATTATTTTAAAGCACAGACTATTATTACACCACCCCCTGATCTAATACATACATCAGGGCAAGGAAAAACTCAAAAACCTCAACATGATAAAAACTAAGAAACCTTGAGAAGTGACCGCGCATGAGGTAATCCCCCTTTCAGTATGACCAGGCTGCAATGGATGTTGCAATAACAAATAATACACAGATACCGTCAACAGGAAATATAGGTCATTCATAAGGTATAGGATAGAAGCGTGTTTTAAGCCTAGATTTAAACAGTTCCACTGAGGTTGCATATCGAATCTCAGAGAGCAGAGCATTCCACAGTACCAGGGCCCGAATGGAGAAGTCTCTCGAACTTGCGGATTTCTTCTTGGGTCTTGGGATCACTAGTTGACAAGCGAAGGCTCCGGACTGGAACATACGGGGAAATCAAATTTTGGAGGCCGTCGAAAAACTAAACAAAAGTATTTCCATCGTCACACATTTTGAGCAGATGAAAACTTACACATATGTAAGCAAACATCCTCTTAAATAAATAAGAACCTGGATTGAAATCTGTGGCGATTTTGTGGACTAATGACAACAAGAAAGAATTATAATATAATTCACTAAAAAAACTGTAATAAAGTCTATGGACATATAACTTCCGAAATAAAAATGAGAAATATGTGGTTTTTTTTAACTTCCGTGCATCAAAAATGAAATGTACATTTCTGAATGCATTCATTACCATTGTTTTTTATCTGAAATATTAAAATGTTATGTAAAATATTTTCAAATCAGACTGAAATGTTTAATAGTCACTGTTGAGAAAGAAATTTAAAAAGGTGAAAATATTATCTGGACCAAAAGTGAACTAAAAATTGAGAATTTTTTTAACTAAAAATTATGTCAATTCAGTTTAAAATTAAAGATTAGAAAGTTGAATCTTGAGAAAATAAAAAAGAATGTTGCTTAGCAAATGTGATAAAAACTAGTGCTGTTAAAATACTATCACTACATTTAAAAATTGCTGATAAAATTAAATTATTTGAATGTCATTTGATTTATGTTTTCATTATTGACTCGTTTAGGAACGAGAACATTTTGGGTATAAGGCCAAGAGGCCATTGGTAATGGTACCCCTACTACCCTAGTGTTTAAGAGATCCAACCAACCAACCAACCAACCAACCAACCAACCAACCAACCAACCAACCAACCAACCAACCAACCAACCAACCAACCAACCAACCAACCAACCAACCAACCAACCAACCAACCAACCAACCAACCAACCAACCAACCAACCAACCAACCATCTTATTCAACCATTTGCACCTCTCATGTTTAATGACTGACATTGGCACATTTGATGCGGAGGGGGTAAACCAGTGTATGCAGTCTGGCTTTTCTGCTGATGAAGAGTTGCATGGCACAGCAACCCACCCTTCTTTCTGCTGTGGTATTAATGTTCAGTCTCAGGGTTGGGAAGAGCGAAGGGGAATGAAAGTTTGGTGAATGTGAGCGTATTCTTGTCTCTAGCCACCTCCCACTTGGAGGATAGGACCTCAGTTTATAGATAGAATGTTCATGCCTAAAAATTAACAAATAGGATTTCCCAAATACCGCTGTCCGCTGTTGATAAGGTTTTGGCTCTTGTCTTGGGTGTGAAGATTTATGGTATTGTCTTTCACATCTCAAGTAGCAGTAGCCTATTGTGTCCTCCAGCTGTCCTGCTGGTCTAAGTGATGAACTCTGCACCTGTTTTCCATGGGGACAGAAGAGGTTTTGTGTGGACCGATGGATATTCACGCAATCTCGCCAAGAACCCAAAAACTAAAACCTTTGCAATGTTAACCTGCAGACCACTCAAACACATATGCTGTCAGAGGCATTTTGGTTAGTACTAATTTTGAATGTCTTTATTGTCCTTTATATCAACGCTGTTAAGCATTGTATGTGTTTATATAAGACAGGGTTGGGTAGGGTTACTTTAACTGGATTACTTTCAATTACTTTTGGATTACTCCAATACCAAATAGTCTAATAAAAGACAAAAGAACCTAAATATGAACAAAATGTCTACTTTTTGTGCAGGCTTGGGGAGTAACGGAATACATGGAACGGCAAAAGTGATGCTGGCAAGCTGTTTGGATTTATTTTCATTTTGTTTCCGTCGCATTTAATGTTCGTTTTGCCGGAGATCAAAGAGATCAAAGCCAGGAGAGAAAGCTTACCACGTGTTATGAGTCATCATTTTTATTCATATTTAGTTTCTTTTGTTTTTTATTAGCATATTTGGTATTGGAGTAATCAAAAAGTAATTGAAAGTAATCAAGTTAAAGTAACCCTACCCAACCCTGATATTAGACATTGCAGGGTAAAACATGTAATGAAGACTTTAATGAGAAAAATAAAACAAAAGACCTCTGGTATAAATAGACGAAAACAATTACAAAGCAGCGCCTAGACTCTAGAGACTCGGCCAAGTTATATTAGTGCAATGAAGAAATAGTTCATCGTACCAGTAGTGGAGTAAAACCTACTGCAATAACATTTAGCTGCAAGGAAATATCCACATATCCAAATAAGTCCCGATATATATTTTCACAGTTTTGAGCTCTTGTTTAGGGTGGTGATGTCACACCTTGTTTGTTGTCAAATACACGTTGTCTAAGTATGCTTATGGCGGAGCACTTTCAACTAAAAACTGTGTGTATAGTGGCGTGAGTACAAGTATATACTGTACACACAAGTATCCCCCTTCAAAACATATCCTTTTTGCAGAAAGTACTGTAGTGCAGCAAGATGAACATGTAGAGCACGTTTAAAGGTTAGACAAAATGTTATGTGCGTCAACTAACAGTGTTTTGGTTTAAAGGACAAAAACAACATCAGATTATCTATACCAGAGGTGTCAAACTCATTTTAACTCGGGGGCCACACGATAGAACAAACATTCTGTCGGGGGCCGGACTAGTAGATTAAAGAGAAAGAAAAAGAGAGATAAAGAAACTGCGTGGCTGGTGTCTGGGGGAGATAGTGAGAACATGACCAGGAATTCTGATTCGGCAGGGAGCTAATCAATGAAATAATAAGTATTAGCAAGCTAACTGTCAGGACCAGAACGGAAACAGGACCCACTTGCGTAACGTTTACCACAAGTTTTATTGAAGGAACAAGGAAAGGCTGCGCCCACGATCCGGTGTTCACTCTCGTACTCGGCTTGTGATCCGAACACGGAAGTGGACCTTCTGCGGTGAGCGATGGCGGTGTCGGGGATGGAAAAAACGGGTCGGTAGCCGGGACAGGAGAGCAAAAATATGGTCAGGTTGGAAGCGAGTCGTAAGCTAGAATGGGGGAGCAGACGTGGTGGTCGGGATCAAAAACAGGTCGAAAGTCGGGACGGGAGAGGAGATGTGCTCAGGATAGTAAAATGGGTCGTAGCCGGGGGACAGACAGGAGCAAAAACCAGGAGGGAGTCAGGGTCGAAAAAAGGCTTGCCTAGTTGTTACTGAGGTTTGCACACGGACTGACAAACGGGGACAGATAGGAGTGGGTTTCAATAGGGACAGGGAGCCAAAGGAGCGAGCACAGGTGATTCACATCGGTAATCATGACACTAACAACAATTCAAGCGCAGCCATCTTGACATTTTAGTCACGTTGCTTGGCCTTTATCTAAAAATATTGAGGACATCAACTCAAAATCAAAGTTCCTCAAATCTGACTTTAAATCAAAGCAGGAGACAAGCAAGTTATGTATAATTTTATTCAAAAGGTTCGGCGCGAGGATTTGATTTATAAGTAAAGGAAAGACGATAACATTTTTAAATATACTTCTGTCCATTCCATTTTGTATATTGTTTTGGAATGGAATGCTGTTTCATTTATTTTTTATCTAAAATGTTGTCATTCAAATGATAAATAAGCAGTACAGTACTTCAGCAAACTAATTTATTTGGAGATTTATATACCTCACCACCAGGGTTGGGTAGGGTTACTTTAACTGGATTACTTTCAATTACTTTTGGATTACTCCAATACCAAATATGCTAATAAAAGACAAAAGAAACCAAATATGAATAAAATGATGCCTCACAACACGTGGTAAGCTTTCTCTCCTGGCTCAAATCAATAAAAGCTCTTTGAACTCAGTTGGGCATTGTTAACACGTATTTAATAGAGAAAATATTTCATTTGAAACTTTTTAACAACAGACCCCTTTCAGATAAATGATCCACTCTCAGATAAAAAAAAAACAACAACGTTTTTTTTCTAGAAAAATAACTAAAAATGTCATGAAACTATAAAAGTTACAGAAAAAATAAGCACTGTTTTCTACGAGTTGAGTAGCATTTTCTTATTTTGCAGTGTAGTGCTAGCTTGCAGGGTTGGGTAGGGTTACTTTAACTTGATTACTTTCAATTACTTTTGGATTACTCCAATACCAAATATGCTAATAAAAGACAAAAGAAACTAAATATGAATAAAATGATGACTCACAACACGTGGTAAGCTTTCTCTCCTGGCTTTGATCTCTTTGATTTTCGGCAAAACTAACATAAAATGCGACAGAAACAAAATGAAAATAAATCCAAACAGCTTGCCAACATCATTTTTGCCGTTCCATGTATTCCGTTACTCCCCAAGCCTGCACAAAATTTTGTCATTTTAATCAAGTTACAGTAACCCTACCCAACCCTGTCACCAGAACCTCACGGCACGTCACTGTCTGAAACACTAGAACTCCTAAGCACCCTTTTAACTTTAATTACAAATAACCAAGCTGTCTTATTTCAGTGACACTAGTCTACTAAAAGTTAACAACTGTAACATCTAAAATCAATACGGTACTCTACCATTAAAAGTGGTAATCCACTAAAGGGCTAATCAGCAGTTTTCTAGCTAACATTAGGACAGTTTGGGGTTACATTTCAAACTGTATGTGCTTTGGAGCGTTTTGACTTAAGCTGCTGTTGCTAATTGTTCTTTTTTTTTAAATTCTAATTTATTTCCGCAACAAAGCCTCCAGCTTGATTCTGTTTACTGAGCTGGATTATAGCAATGCTTTCATGTCCCCCAAAATGTCAGATGGCACCTTGTAATTCCAAAGACGCCAGCTCTTGCAATCCCTTGAATTCACACTTGCTGTTGTTTTTTTTCTCCTCTCTCTCTTCAGATTTTATTTACCATTGCAGCCTTCTAATTTTATCTTAACATAAAAATGATTAATAATACAATTAGTGTATTACAACAATTGTTGGCTGTTTTTATTACAATTATTTACGCTGAATCTGTCAGAACCGGAACAGACGGTGGACCCAGATGCGTAAGGTTTTCACACACGCTTTATGTTTCGGGAACGGGGCAGTCATGCGCAGGCACACGAACACCAGCTATTCAGTGATCGCTGGGCAGAAGAGATCGAAACAGATGAGGACAGACGGGATCGATACCAGATACAGGATACACGAACAGATACCGGACAGAGCGGGACGGACGGGATCGATACTGGATACACGAGCAAGATACTGTACAGGACGGGAAAGACGGGATCGATACCGGATACAACCGCAAGATACCGGACAGGACGGGACAGACGGGATCGATACTGGATACTGGTTACACAAGCAGGATACCGGACAGCACAGGACAGACGGGATCCATACCAGATACTGGAGACTGGAGCAAGATACCGGACAGGACGAGACTGACGGGATTGATGCAAGATACTGGAGACTTGAGCAAGATACCGGACAGGACAGGACAGACGGGATCTATACCAGATACTGGAGACTGGAGCAAGATACCGGACAGGACGAGACAGACGGGATCTATACCGGATACTGGAGACTGGAGCAAGATACCAGGCAGGACGAGACAGACGGGATCGATACCGGATACTGGAGCAAGATACCGCACAGGATGAGACAGACAGGATCGATACCGCATACTGGAGACTGGACCGGACAGGACGAGACAGACGGGATTGATTCCGGTGACTGGTGCAAGATACCGGACAAGACGAGAGAGGCGGGATCGATGCCGGATACTGGAGACTGGAGTAGGATACAGGACAGGGTCAAAATACAAGTCTTGCAAGTGCAGAGGATTGTGACGGACTGACCAAAAGAAGTGAATGAGAGCACTGAGTTTAAATAGAAGGGAAGCCAATCAGACAATGAGCTGCAGCTGGCGCGAAGCGGGCGGGCCCTTTTTGGGCTGACTCAAAAACCGAGGTTAAAATAAACAGATACATCATAATTTTGTTTTATCTATGTGTTTTACTTTGTAATCAATAAATAAATCACAACATAGCTATTAAAGAATTCTAATGAGGTAAAATTTTAGCTTAAGAGCAAATGTAAACTGGCTCGGTGGCCTTAGGGTTGGGCAGATGCCCCCGGGACAGGAAGGTTGCAGGTTTGAGCCTTGCCAGGGTCAAGACATTTTCAGGTGAATTTTTATGTTTTTGTGAGACTTACAGTTCATATATCCAACTTAATGCGACTTGTATGCGATCTCTATTGACTTCTATGCATCTCCTATGTGAATGCCACCACTTCCCGCTTGTGCAGTAGAATACACGTGACGTCACACGCAATGCATTGTTTGCGGAACAACTCATGGATGCTAACGACCTACCGTGTCTTGCAATTTTCATGGTTATTGTTATCGTCTTGGTGCTTTCGTTTCATGAAACAGTGTCCCTTTTCCACCCGGACCAGGACTACAATGGCTCGGAAATTTCCAGCGCATTCTAATGAAAAGAATGGATTGTTGAAGCTTGGGTTAACGTGTCTGCCAGGAGTGTTGTTCGAGATTTACGGAAAGTGACTCTAAAAGTGAATAAAGTAAACAAGAGGACGGGGATTTTGACAGTTTTGTTGGATAAGCATTAACGGTTTGAATAAACTGAGCACCAAACCAGGTATTTTAATTTTTTTTAATTTTGTTTTATCCATGTATTTTACTTTGTATTCAATAATAATAAATCACAACAAAACTCAGTCTTGCTTTGATTGTATTTACAAAAACGCACACTCGTTTGCTTGTCTTTGTTGTACCACGGCCGCAGCAGTGGCCACCCGTGCCCTATCGTACAGTGCGCCCTGTGTCGTGTTAAATACAGAAGTAAAAACCGCTATGGAGTGTGCTATGGAGTTTAGAATTTGGGAGGAAACCGGAGTGCCTGGAGCAAACCCACGCAAGCACAGGGAGAACATGCAAACTCCACACAGGATGGTTAGATTTCATGACCTCAGAACCGCTCAGTCGCCGAGCTGCCTTCTGTACACAGCAACCTTGCCTAATCAATTTTCAATGATCCTTGACCTAATGCCCTGATTTGCCAAGGCTTGTTTCCTTCTGATTGTCACATGTAGTTCACTCTGATGTTACTTAATGACTTGGGAATACATTTGTTGTCCGGACCAGAACGGAGACAGAACCCACTTGCATTGTGTTTCTCACAAGTTTTATCGGAAGACAGAAAAAGGGTGATTGCTGGACGCGGGAAGCAGGTCGCTCTGAGCACAGAAGTGGATCTTCCGTGGCGAGCGATGGCGGTGTCAGGAACGGAAAATCAGGTCAGCAGCCGGGACAGGAGAGCAAAAACGTGGTCGGGTCAGAAGCGAGTCGTAAGCCAGGAAAGGAGAGTAGACGTGGTCGGGGACAAATAGAGGTCGGAAACCGGGACGGGAGAGTAGACGTGGTCAGGATCAAAAACGGGTCGAAGCCGGGGGACAGACGGAAGCATAAAACAGGTGGGAGTCAGGGTCGAAAAAGTCTTGCTCAGTGTTAACTGAGGTTTGCAGACGGACTGACATTAAAGTATGCAAGAAAGTGGTCGACTCAACCACCAGAAGATGTTAAAAAAGTCTGGGCAACAGAAAATGAGCTCTTCTAAATTATTATATGCAGTTGTTTGAGTACACACACAAAAAACAAGTATCCTCCCCATTTAAAAACAGAAATGCCATAAGAGTATTTTCTCTCTGCTCTTTATTTTTCCTCCCCGCCTCATCCTCAAAGTGAGTTCAGACAATGAAATATCCCGCAGTAAATAAACATGACTCTCCG
Organism: Urocampus carinirostris; assembly: GCF_059441175.1. Lineage (NCBI taxonomy): Eukaryota > Metazoa > Chordata > Actinopteri > Syngnathiformes > Syngnathidae > Urocampus > Urocampus carinirostris. Next base: position 32,667,692 of record NC_142358.1, read on the forward strand.
TATATTCTGTCATGTGGAATCGAGAATGAGATGCAGACTGCTGGCCTGCTGGTAATATCACATGGAGTGTAACCCAGCTCTGTGGACAGGCCCTGCGGGCTTCAGCGGCTACTACAGATACACCCTTGACTTTAAGGCAGACATTAAAATGGAGGGATGGTGGCGTTGCCAGTGCTGGCTGGATTATGGGCTTGAGGGAGGCGGCGCAGAGCATGCGTGTGTGCATGATGCGTGTACCTCACGGTTGGGGGATGTTTTGGTTATACGCTGCATTTCATGCAACTAGAACTCCTGTATCTGCATGTTTTCCTGGCAGCAATATTTACTACATTCTCAAAACAGATACAGGAGTTCAAATATTATTTTATGCCCTTTTTCTTACATTTATTTAAAGGGACATTGTGTACTATTTAGTCGCTCGTAGTGGTCAAAAACCGAATTCATTAAAAACCAATAATAACAAGCAAAAATACCGTATTTTCCGCACTACAAGGCGCACCTAAAAGCCTTTATTTTTTTCAAAAGCTGACCATGCGCCTTATAATACAGTGCGCCTTATATATGGATCAATATTAAGTCGCAAAGTTTTGCAACTAAGGCAAGCAGCCGCCGACTAGATTTCCCCCCGAAGGCGAAGTCGTCCGCGGTGTATGCTGGGATTTATATACCGGCGTTTCATTTCCTAACCAATGTGTCAATCATCATTTGAATCAGTCACTATTGGCTAAAGTTCGGAGGTAAAGGGGGCGGATCCTATTTATCATTTACAGGCTCGCATAGGCTAAAGGGGCGAAACAAAGCCTGCAATTGGCCGAAAAAGATGAATGTGAATCACACAGTTGGGTTGCACTACGGCATAGAGAAAACATTTTTTACTATTCTGTATTTGTAAATATTTTACTCTCCTGGATTTACTACACTCACGGTTGTAAGAAGACCATGGTTGCGTATCATTATTGAACGTGAGCTATGTGGCTTTATATTTACCCGGTATCTTGTTTTAGAACGATCTTGATGTTTCTGTGATGAGTCTATTTTTAAATTAAACTCAATTCCAAGTATTTATTGTCATATGCACAGTAAAGTTGCGAGCGAAAAAGAAAATAGAAACTAAGGAATGGTTGGGATTTCTTGAATCCCAAGACTTTAACCTTCCGAATTATATTTCGAACGATGCATTTGAGTGACATCGTACAGACACTGTTTCCGTACATGTCTGAGACACGCACTTGCTTCTTTGCAAGCTTTCGGAATGTTAAGGGGGTAATAAGTTTGACTGAACTATCTGACTGTTTTGTCGACGTTCCCATTGTGGCGCCTTATAATCCGGTGCGCCTTATGAATGGAAAATATAAGACCAAAAACTATTTTTTGGGGGTGCGCCCTATAACCCGGTGCGCCTTATAGTGCGGAAAATACTGTACTCTAAAAACAGATACAGGAGTTCAAATATTATCATTTTATGCCCTTTTTATATTTATTTAAAGGGACATTGTGAACTATTTAGTGGCTCATAGTGGTCAAAAAACGAATTCATTAAAAAACAGTAATAATAAGCAAAAAAACATGAACTATCATATAAACATGTATTTTTTTTAGAATGTTCATCGGTCGAGAAATGTGTACTTATTTTAATCCCCAAAACTAGAGGACTGGAGGGAGCTGACGTAATTATGCACCCTTTCGCCATCTACAGCAGGGGTGTCAAACTCATTTTAACTCGGGGGCCACACGATAGAAAAACATTCAGTCGGGAGCCGGACGAGTAGATTAAAGAGAAAGAAAAAGAGATAAAGAAATAAGCGAAAGAGGGAGGGAAAAGGAGAGAGGGCGGGACAAAGAAAGAAAAAGAGAGAGAGGGAGAGAGCGTGAGAAACAAAAGATGAAAAGTCAAGAGAGAGGGGGAAAAGAAAGGGAGAGGAAGAAAGAAATCCAAAGAGAAATAGAAAGACAGAAGGAGAGAAAAGAGAAAAGAAGGCGCGAAGGGTATGAAGAGCGAAAGAGAAGAGGAAAAAAGGAAGTTAGAGCAAAATAGGTTAAAAGACACAGAGAGAGTAAGAGACAAAGAGCAACAAAGGAAGAGAAAACGAGAGACACGGAGAGTGAAAGAGACAGAGACAGAGTGGGAGAAAAGGGGTGGAAAAGAAAGAGAGAGAGAGAGAGAGGGAGAGAGAGAGAGAAATAAATACAAGTACAGTGTCTTTGTGAGAGGCACCTGGCTTTGGCAACATCAAGTTGACATATTTCAACCTGCAGCTTGTTTTTCTCTTGCGCTTCTCTGAGTGTTATCTCGCGGGCCGGATTCAATCCCTTAGCGGGCCTGCACTGGCCCGCGGGCCGCCTGTTTGACACCTGTAAACTACAGGTACCCGATAAATCAAAAAGCTCATAAAAAGGTTTGGTTGTTTTGAGTCTCTATAGTTTGTATCCTTCCTTGTGCTTTGTAGCACTTGTTTTTGGTTGCAATACACATTACAACGACATCCAGTCGCCAAACATTTTACAGTGTCCTTTTGAAAGACTCCGGCTGTCCTTGTAAACGTTTGGCTAGGATCATGTCACGGTTGCCTGGGTGCCCACTTGGCCCCACCTGTGTGGCGCTAGCTGCGGCTCGTTGATAGATTGGCTTTCTGTCTATTTAAGCTCAGTGCTCTCACTCTTCCTTGGTCAGTCCGTCAATGAACCTCCGCCACGCAAGACGTGGGTTTCGACTCGGTCCTGTTTCCTGTTGTTATTTCCTATCTGGTATTGTTCCGGTTTATTTTGTCCTGTTTAATATCGGTTTTCAGTTTCATTCCCGTCTTGTTTGTCCTGTTTAATGTCGATATCCTGTTTTGATATCAATCGTGTCTGTTCCGTTGTTTAATATCGGTTTTCAGCTTTGTTCCAGTCTAGTTTGTCCTGTTTAATTTTGATATCCTGTTTTGATATCAATCCTGTCTGTCCCGTCCTGTCCGGTATCGACCCCCTGTGTCCGATATCTGCCCGGGCAATTGGTATCGATCTCATCGGCTTACTATTATTCCGCGCCAGACTGCTGCCTAACGTGCATGACTCCCCATCTCCCATAAAATAAAAGGCTTGTTTGAGAAACGTCACGGATTTGGGTCCTGATCCAGTTCCGGTTCATGACAGATCAGGAATGAATGAGTGAGTATATGACTAAGTGACTGAGTGAGTGAATGAATAAATTAATGAATGGATGAGTGATTAAATAAATAAAAAAAATGAAAATAATTAGTATGTTTTGATCAGAAACTTACACAGACACACTGCTATTCAATATTTTTCAACCAGTGCGATTTTGTCTGGAGTGCCACGGGAAATTGTCCATTTTCTCTAAATTGTCCAATTTTACTTCATGCATAACATTCCTTTTATTTAAAAAATTTTTTTTTAAAATAATTCACGATTTTTTTCTAAGAACTACTTATACTCACCAATTTTTCGGGGTGTTCGAATAATGAAATTGACAGGACCAGAACGAAAACAGGACCCAATTGTGTGACGTTTACCACAAGTTTTAATGAACGAAAGAGGAAGGGCTGCGCCCACGATCAGGTGTTCTCTGGACGCAGGAAGCAGGTCACTCTCGGATTCGGACCGTGATCCGAACACGGAAGTGGATTTTCCGTAGCGAGCGATGGCGGTGTCAGGGACGGAAAAACGGGTCGGTAGCCGGGACTGAGAGAGCAAAACGTGGTCAGGGTCGCAAACGAGTTGTAAGCCAGAACGGGAGAGTAGACGTAGTTGGGGACAAAAAGAGGTCGTAAGCCGGGACGGGAGAGCAGACGTGGTCAGGATCAAAACCGGTCGTAGACTGGGACAGACGGGAGCAAAAACGGGACAGGTGGGAGTCAGGGTCGAAAAAGGAAAAGGCTATATATATACATATATATATATATATATATATATATATATATATATATATATATATATATATATATATATATATATATATATATATATATATATATATATATATGGTCGGTGGTTCGCGCCCCGGCCGAGTCATTCCTAAGACTTAAAAAGTGGTCGGCGGCGCCCTCTGTTGGCTGCGGCTGCATCGGCTCGCTACAACGGGTCAGGTGCAATCGACATTTCGTTCTGTGTACATTGTTACACAGAATGACAATACAAGGAAATTATTATTATTATTAATTATTATTGTTATTATATATATATATATATATATATATAAAGCAGGGTTGGGTAAGGTTACTTTAACTGGATTACTTTCAACTACCTATAGATTACTCCAATACCAAATATGTTAATAAAAGATAAAATAAACTAAATATGAATAAAATTATGACTCACAACACGAGGTAAGCTTTCTCTCCTGGCTTTGATCTCTTTGATCTCCGGCAAAACTAACATAAAATGCGACAGAAACAAAATGAAAATAAATCCAAACAGCTTGCCAACATCATTTTTGCCGTTCCATGTGTTCCGTTACTCCCCAAGCCTGCAAAAAATTTAGTAATTTTATTCATATTTAGTTTTTTTTGTCTTTTATTAGAATATTTGGTATTGGAGTAATCCAAAAGTAATAGAAAGTAATCCAGTTAAAGTAAGCCTACCCAACCCTGATATAAAGGCTATCTGTATATATATATATATATATATATATATATATATATATATATATATATATATATATATATATATATATATAGATATATATATATATATATATATATATATAGGGCGGCACTGCGGCTGGCAGGTTCAGGGTTCCAGCTACTACGGCCTCCCCGTGTGGAGTTTGCATGTTCTCCCAGTGCCTGCGTGGGTTTCCTTCGTGCATTCCAGCTTATATTATTATATATAAATATATATATTTATTTTTCCCATTCATGAATCTACTAATAACACCAATTGCACATGGCTTAATTGCCATTCATCAAAAGTTACGTTTAGAGTGTGCCGTTGACAGGGTTGGGTAGGGTTACTTTAACTGGATTACTTTCAATTACTTTTGGATTACTCCAATACCAAATACGCTAATAAAAGACAAAAAAAGACTAAATATGAATCAAATTATGACTCACAACACGTGGTAAGCCTTCTCTCCTGGCTTTGATCTCCGGCAAAACTAAAATAAAATGCGACAGAAACAAAATGAAAATAAATCCAAACAGCTTGCCAACATAATTTTTGCCGTTCCATGTATTCTCTTACTCCCCAAGCCTGCACAAAATTTAGTCATTGTATTCATATTTAGTTTCTTTTGTCTTTTATTAGCATATTTGGTATTGGAGTAATCCAAAAGTAATTGAAAGTAATCCAGTTAAAGTAACCCTACCCAACCCTGGGCGTGGATGCAGCCTCCTCTCAAATGCAAATAAAAGCGTCGTCTCCAGTGGCGTGTTGCCCTCAGGACTCGACCAATATCCGCCCCTGCTCCTTTAAGGCAATGAGGAATTAAAGCGTCTGCAGGGGCAGAGGAGTAGGGGGAGGAGGGGGCGAGAAGGGAGAGAGGGGTTGATTCAATGTAATGCTGCCAGAGCTTTACAGAGAGCGGCGGCTGCGAAAATGCGCTCATGGTGGACGCGCAGACGCGATCAGCATGATTTGACTTCGGAAACCCTGCACTAATTTACTCCTTAACCCTTTTTCTCAATGCATCTTCGTTAGTTTCTTTTCCCCCTTTTATTTTGAAACCTGTTAGTTAATTGAGGTAATTAGAGTTCCGGACTTTTTTTCCCCCCTTTCTCTAAGTTTATCGGAGTTGAAGTATAGTCCAAGTCAAATGATCCTTTTGCGCACGCCTCTGACTCAGCATCACACACACAGTGGCACGCGCGCACGCGCGCACGCACACCTGGGCTTCACCCCCTCAGCATCCTTTTGAGTCGTTGCAAGGCGCCGAGGAGAGGAGAGTGTGCGCATCTCTCCCCGAAAAGACAATCACATCCGGCTGATGCTCCCAAAAAGTGGGGCAAAAACAAAAAGAAGAAAACTCACTGGGAGAAATTAAAAAAAGTACAGGACTCGGGGGCGGCGGCGGAGACAAATGTTGAACATCACCCTAAACGCTCTGAAGAGAACCCCGGGAAGGATCCGGTGTGAGGAAGAAGAGAAAGCATAGCTGAAGGGGGGATTGAACGGAACAGGGCATGTGGATATTGGCTTTTACCTTGTTCCAGAGCATCTCCTATGGTAAGTTTCCTCATTTTCATTTGTTGATTGCGTCTATCATTCGTGCAAGGAGAGAAGATGCCTCTGATGTGACCCAGATGAAATGGATTTTTCATGGCTGTCAAAAGGCTGCATGACACCCTTGACAGAGGGAAGGTGAAGCATAGGAAACCGGAACGCACCTATGGCCTTGATTACAAAAATTGGATTCGTTTAGAATGACACGGCTTTTCTAAAGGAACAATTTCTAATTCCTTTTTGCGCTTTCCCGTTCAAAATATGAATGTTTATGTCCGAAAACCGGTGATGCTACATATTCTCCACAGCGCCGCCGTGGCCCTTAGTAATAAGTGACGTACATCATATTATCAACATTTGATTTGCTACTGCTTTTTCTTCACAATTGATTCAAATTCGGATAAAAATGAACAATAACAACAACACATTATATGTGGTTTTATATCATGAGTTGTAAAATGGAGCTCCTTTTTTTTTTCATTTTTGTCAAAGTTTTCATATTTCTGTTTAATATCCCCGAAATAAAGTACAATCTGATATTTATTTGAGGTTAAAACACACATTGCATGTGTTTTCTACATAAATGCAGGCAGGTTTTATTGAATTTAGTTTCCGGGACCTGAGGAAACTAGAACACACATGCATGTGCAACATGTATTATGAATTTTGCCGCTAGGTTAAAACAAACATTGCATGCATTTTCTTTATAAATGTGCACATTTTTAAGGAATTTATATTTGGGAAGATGAGGAAACAAAAATACACATGGATGGTACTATGTTAGAACACACCTTTGCATGCATTTTTGATTTAAATGCACACGTTTTAACAAATTTATTGATTTGGGACCTGAGGAAACTAAACGTACATGCATGTGGATACATGCCTCTTAAATTTTGGTGCTAGGTTTTGAAATGCACACTTTTTGAATCCTTTTATTTTCTGTTACCCGAGGAAATGAGAAACACACGTGCATGTGGCAACGTGTCTCATGAATTTTCATTTCTTCTAATCAATAGAAGAAAATGAAGCATTTATTGCATTCAGTTATTGGCGACCCTTCTACTGGGGAGGATTATGGCCGCCTGGGTGTGTACGAAAAGGCAGGGTCGATGAAGGGGACGGGAAAATGTCTGCGAAAACACATCAGGGCTTCGATTGTCACATAATTGTACACCGGGAGAAAAATAGAAAATTAAAAATGGGGGGAGGGGGGGTCAAGGTAAGAAAGCGGAACATAGGCGGAACGTAAGGAACGGGACATTTTGCAGGTAGCTGTGATGTGACACAGTGTGCCCCCTAAAATGGATTTTCCCTTCCGCCTGTGACGCTAAAATAAGGCACAAGAATGGATTTCTGGTCCCGCCTCCCACCGCCCTCACCCAACACTGGCGAAAAATGCAGTTTTGCTGAAACTCATAAAGGAACAATAAGAAATCCTCATCAATCATATTCATCGGACTGTGACATTACATCAACGCGATTCAGGCTTTTATTGCAGAAGGGATTATAGAACCGGTGTGTGGAAAAGGACTGATAAGGATTCCGCCGCTGTGTGCTTACGTTTATCAAAAAAAAACTGTTTTGTGGGGTAATTTTATTCGATTTTACCGTGGAGGAGGCCTGCTGAAGAAACTATTGTTGATTAGCTTGGAAATGAGCTCCTCATTGGCTGAGGAGGCGATGTCAGGTTGAATGAATGACCTTGTAGACAGGAGGCAGCACAATGATTGGTTTTCCAGACAATTCTTGCTGTTTCACAGTTAGGCCTATCACATGCTCACTGGCCTGTCTCTATGGTAACCTCCCTTAATGGCTATCCGAAAAACGGTAAGGGGTAGGCTATAGAAAAGTATACAGTGGTTGACGGATAGAAAAATCTTATTTGTTCAGGAGTATTGCTCTGATTTATTACTGTTTACATCGGTAAATACAAAATAACTTATCAATTAATGACGTATGCTCAATCCTTGTATTGGTTCCCTGCTATACCTTTGCATGCTTTGCTTTCAGTACAGTCAAAATCGATTACCGTAAATTAAGGACTATAGAGCGCACCTGATTATAAGCCGCACCCACCACATTTCGGGAGGAAAACCGATTTTGTACACACACAAGCCGCACCTGTATATTAGCCGCATGCGCCCACATTGAAAATACGCAATACAAACACAAAATTAACCCATACCCGTTACAGTCCATAAAACACAGTCGGCAAAATGAACGGAAAATGATACTGGTACTTAACATTTAATGCAGACCTGCAGAGTCCGGGTGCCCTTGAAAGTAATCCAAGGAAAAAAGTGTATATTTCCAAAGGTAAGGGTGGGAAAAATATATATCCACTATTGTCGGCCGCGTCCACAAACACGTCTCACCTTTACTCCACTTCAGCCCGCGTTTGTCCCGCCCCTTCTTTCTCATTTGCTCGTACAAATCATATCAGAATAAGTTTCTAAAATAAATACATTACAAAAATATACAGTTGCAAATACATATTATACATGGTTACACATATTTACAAAGAAAGACGGTACACCGAGAGTTTTCAAAGCTTTAATAATAATATTATAACTTTCATCCCAAACCGTGCCTGTGAAGGGTAGCAAAACGCTACTAGGAACATGCTCGCAACACAGTTGACGAGTCTGTTAATATTCAAAGACACGCTAGCAACATGCTCGCAAAGGAAAGTTTACGTGCGGTAGCTCTGTTTCCTTCTATATTGGACTGCTTGATTGCGTTTAGCTAGAAAGTTGTGTCATGTGCCTTTCTTTTTGCAATTTGCATGATGAGGATATGTCTACGCTAATTTAATTTGTGCACAAACTAAGAAGTTGCAGTCTAAATCTACCTTTTGTACTCAAGCGCCGCTGGCGGCCGTTAGAAAAATGACATAAATTGGCCGCATCACTGAATAAGCCGCAGGGTTGAAAGTTTGGGAAAAAAGTAGCGGCTTATAGTCCGGAATTTACGGTAATTAAAGAGGTAAAGCTTTAAAGCTGCATTAACTTAGTTATATATTTGAAGATTTAACTCTGAGATGATTAAATATTAGCTGCTTTAAGTACAGAGTTAAAGCTTTAAAATTCTTCATCGAATATTCCTTCTTAAACTCTGCGTTAAACCTATAAATCCGGTAGATTAAAGAGTTAAGGGTTTTAAGACTTCAACTCTTGAGTTAAATCAGCTTTATACCTTTCACCTTTGAGTTAAAGCTTTACATTTTTTTACTGTGACTGAAAGAAAACCTATAGGTTTCAAGTTTTAAACCAAGGCTGATCAATTCCCAATTCTAAAATTAAAAAATGTAGCCTGTTATGACCCAAATACAAAAAAGCAATAATGGTACATTTAAAATCGACACATTTCCTTTTAAAATATAGAGCTGTTTTTGAACAGACTTGATTCATTTTTTCAGACTTTTTTCAGACATTAAAGGAACACTTGTATCATTTAGTGCCTCCTACTGGTAAGATCGTCATATGTTAAAAAAGACCCATTTGGATTTGAATAATAAGTAAAAATAGATGAAGGATCATATATGGGCATTTAAAAAAAACTGTTGGGTCAAGAAATTTGTTTTTATCTTAAACAACAAAAGGCTTATAAATCTTTGCCATCTTGCTATTAGGGCTACCCCCAAACCCTCCAAAACTTGTGAAAGGCTGGGAAAACACTGGTTGGTTTAGTCACTTCGATTTTTTTTTAGTTTGTATTCTTCCTTTTGCTCTTTAGCACTTTATTTCAATTGCACTTGACAATGAGGCAACATCTAGTGGTTGAATAATACACACCTTACAATTAAATTACTAAACCAAATACAAAGATATCATCTCATCTCATCTCATTAGCCGTACCGCTTATCCTCAGTAGGGTCGCGGGGGGGCTGAAGCCCATCCCAGCAATCATTGGGCAGTGGGCAGGGGACACCCTGAACTGGTTGCCAGCCAATCGCAGGGCACACGGGGACAGACAATTCACTCACTCATTCACACCTAGGGACAACTTGGACCGGCCAATTCACCTGAAATGCATGTTTTTGGAAAGTGGGACGAAACCGGAGTGCCCGGAGGAAACCCACGCAAGCACGGGGAGAACATACAAACTCCGCACAGGAAGTCTGGAGCTGGATTTGAACCCACGCAGGAGGTTCCCAAGACATGAACTGTGCCGCACATGTGCTAACCACTGCCCCGCCGTGCTGCCCAGAAACCAAAACATGTTAAATATATTTTGGGTCACACTATATCCATTTAAATACCCACTAGGATAATTTTGTTTTTTTATATTTTTTCGTATCCACATAAAGATTATTTGTGTATTTATTTTGAATGTTTGAACTTATTTTTATGTTTTTATTTGATGTTAGTATATTTGTTTTTGTCATATCATTTAATTAATGAATCAATGCCCGATATACTAAATATTTTTATACATCCTTTTTAGTTGTAATACAATTCTTATATTATAAATAATTGCAGTGCTATACAAATCAATTTGTAGTTGATTTCTTTGCAGTTATATTCAAATCTGTCTGTCCTTAGCTCCAATAAGTGTTGCATTCATGGTGTCTAATGATGTAGGAACTTTTGCGATCTTGCCCTCTGTAGCCTTTCAGTAGGTGGGCCATTGACTACTATGCACTTCAAGTAAAAAAACGCTCCTAAAACAGCTGGAAAATACGACATACATCACAATAGGCCCATCCACATTAATTTTTTTCTTTTAGACCATTTTTCATCACACTATAATTACAACTCAGGCCAGTCTCTAAGCATCCATCCATCCATTATTTGCACCGCTTATCCTCAATAGGGTCGCGGGGGTGCTGGAGCCCATCCCAGCTATCTTCGGGGCAGTGGACACCCTGAACTGGTTGCCAGCCAGTCGTAGGGCACACAGAGACAGAAAGAATCAATTAATATACATATTAAGCATATTACAAAACAACAAACATAGAGGTATGCTACAAAAAAAAAAAAAAACACATTCTCATCACTCTATTCCTATCTCAAAGTCACTGTCACCATCTTGGATGGCGGAAATCACATCCTGCACACTGAATTGATGACCTCTCTGCTGGCGGCATTCTGAAATGGAAGCAGTAAAACATAAATTAACATACTATAGTATCAATCCTATTTTTACATCCCACATTCCAACATTTGTATACATCTTACCCACCTGAACAATTCAAATCGCATCTCAAAAGCATTCCACTCATCTAGCCATTTTGTTTTTCTACTTCGGACATTTTGACGACCACAAAAGCTTAACGATTTGGCAACATTGACATAATGGGGTAAAATTAACATTTGATGAATGTATTCCATGGAAACTAAATATGCACATGCTTTAGACATTTTAATAATATGTAAGAAATATTTAAGGCATTTCAACAAGTAAATATGACAAATCTAGTCCAATGAATCAAAGGCAAGTTGAGATTCAGGTGTTTTACAGGATTTGTGACTTCTAGGGCCAGGGAGCTTGGCTTATACAGACGCTCTCCTACTTACGAACATTTGAGTTACTAACAAAGGTACATATGAAATTTTTTTTCGGGATGTCGAAAAATATCCGGACATTCCGAGTAGAGGAAAGTACTGTAGTGCTTCTTTTTGCCACTACCAGTGTGTGGCGCTGTTAGAGGTCACCCAGCATCCACCCCCAAAGAAGAAATCCAGCTTCTACTTCCTGGTTTGTGTAAACATACCAGCGTGTAATGTATCGCTATCGCGTGAAGAACTTTGGCGTTTTTATTATTTAGTATCTCGTGCATTCTTTGAATATGGTTGGTGTAAAGTGTAAAGTAGAGGCGAGCCGTTTCATTTGAAAAAAAAAGTGAAATATGAAAGCTTGATGTGGTTGAGAAAATGGTAGGAACGCTTTTTTTTTCGGCCACTTTTTACCACGGAGGAGGAAGTCGCCTAACTCTTGAAGGTCATCTTCCGAGTAGAGGATATTAGTGTAGTGCTTCTTTCCGTTGCTACCGGCGTGTGGCGCTGTGAGAGGTCACCCAGCATCCACCCCCGAAGAACAAATCCGGCTTCTACTTCCTGGTTCGTGTAAACATAACAGCGTGTAATGTATCGCTAGCGCGTTAAGAACTTTAATGTTTTTATTTTTTAGTATCTCGTGCATCCATTCAATATGGTTGGTGTAAAGTGTGAAGAAGATGAGAGCTGTTTCTTTTGAAATGAAAGTGGAATAAGAAAGCTCGATGCGGTTGAGAAAATGGTCGGAACGCTTTTTTTGGGACACTTTTTGCCACGGAGGAGGACCTCTTCTAAAAGTATGTTAAACCTCACTTTATTTATCTTTATAGAGCATATTATTTTATGATTTTTTTCATGTTTAGTACAAAACAATACATGTTACCTATAAAAGCCTTAAACATACTTATATAAACCTTAACCTTTTAGCTAACCTGCATTGGCTCCCTGTTAGCTTAAGATGTGATTTTAAGGTTATGTTGGTAGTATACAAAATCATGCATGGACTTGCTCCCTCATATCATTCAGATTTAATTTCCCCCTATGTTCCGGTCTACTAGTGATCCCAAGAGCCAAGAAGAGATCCGCAGGTTCGAGAGCATTCTCCATCCGGGCCCCGGTGCTGTGGAATGCTCTTCCCCCTGAGATTCGATCCGCAACCTCAATGAAAATGTTTAAATCTAAGCTTAAAACACACTTCTACTCTATAGCATATGAATAACCTATATTTCATGTTGATAATATGTGTATTATTTGCCCTCACGTAGGTTTTAGATGAGGGGATGGTGTCTTAATAGTCTGTAGTTTGCAATGGTCTTTTCGTTTTTTTTTAGAGTTTTTCCTTGTCCACATGTTGGTTCCAGATCAGGGGATGGTGTAATAATAGTCTGAAAAAATAGTCTGTGTAATAACCTGTAAAGCCCTTTGAGACTCTGTGATTAAGGGCTATAGAAATAAAAAGACCTGACTTGACTTGACTTGACTTGAACTGTGCATCCCTTTGAGTCTCTTTGTGATTAAGGCCTATACAAATAAACATGACTTGACTTGACGAGTAAATTCAATTCATGATTGATCGTCCAGAACCTAGCTCGTTCGTAAGTAGGGCAGGGTCTGTAATCACAACCACTGTCCAACAACAATCTAGGCAGGTACCACAGAATCCATTGAAAATGTGACTGTTCAACAGTTACGTTGCCATATGGCAACATTGGGATTTACAGGAATATAGATGGATAGATACTTTATTCATCCCCGAAGGGAAATTCACATTTCCAGCAGCATCTCTGAGCTGAGAACAACACAATAATAAGGCAAAAGGAATACAATATACAAATACCCAATGTGACGTGCTAATACCCACTGTAGCGTGTTGTATAGAGTATTTAAATAGTGCTACATAAAATACACACTGCAATAAAAGTACGGTAATATGCAATGTAGGGGGTGTGGTTTAATGTGGGCCTTTACTCCGCCGGGTGGAGTTAAAGAGCCTCATGGCATGAGGAAGAAAAGATCTCTTCAGTCTGTCCGTGGTACAAGACAGTGACAGCCGTCTGTCGCTGAAGCTGCTCTCCTGTCTGGATATAATGCTGTGTAGTGGATGTGATGAATTGTCCATGATCGACTGCAGTTTTTTATATAGAGGACATGGTCAACGCTTTCTCTTTAATTTTAAGTTTTGATCATTTACCGTTCTGTTTTTCATTTCCCCCCCGGTCTACTAATGACCCGATCCTGCATCAATATTCGACACGAATAGAAACGTGTTCAATCTTCGCCCGAGAGCTGCCTCAAGGCAAAACACTAACACGTTAAAATGCAACGATCCCGTTACGACTGGAAAGAGGAGCAAGTGATGAAATGTAATCATATGCAAGAGGCTTAATCCCACGCTTAAAGACTTAATCACGAATGTGTTCGATAAGACAACAGTTAGGCCGAGATCAAGGGATCACCCGATTGCGTTTTTATCTCAATTATTGCTGACCTTTTCACCAAACGGGACGTAGGAAAACGGAAGGTGTCTCACTAAATGTAACTCTGGTTTATGCTAGCATCAATTACTCTGCCATTGTTGTCATTCTGGACTTAATGGCGTTGATTAGGGTTGGGCAAGGGTACTTTAACTTGATTACTTTCAATTACTTTTGGATTACTCCAATACCAAATATGCTAATAAAAGACAAAAGAAACTAAATATGAATAAAATGATGACTCACAACACGTGGTAAGCTTTCTCTCCTGGCTTTGATCTCTTTGATCTCCGGCAAAACTAGCATAAAATGCGACAGAAACAAAATGAAAATAAATCCAAACAGCTTGCCAACATCATTTTTGCTGTTCCATGTATTCCGTTACTCCCCAAGCCTGCACAAAATTTAGTCATTTTATTCATATTTTATTTACTTTTATTAGCGTATTTGGTATTGGAGTAATCCAAAAGTAATTGGAAAGTAATCCAGTTAAAGTAACCCTACCCAACCCTGGATACTGAGGATTTTGGTGTTGATACGATCCAAGTAATTTCCTAGTAGTGCTGTTCGATACGGATCCGATACTTTTCGCTTAGGAATGTCGTTATCATTGATTAATTGAACCCTACAGACGCTGCCCTACTTAAGAACGCAATTCTGGACGATCATTCTTAAGTAGAATTTGTTTGAAAGTTTTTAGTGCTATATTTTGTATTTTTAAGGTTTACATAAATATGTTTAAGCCTTGTATAAGTAACCTGTTTTGTTTTGTACTAAAATATAAACATTTCCTAAAATAATATGCTCTATAAAGAGAAATAAAGTTAAGTTCAACTTAATTTTGGAAGATGGGCTTCAAAAGTTAGTCTACTTCCTCTTCCGTGGTAAATAGTGGCCGAAAAAAAGCGATAATAAGTAAAGTAACAGAAATAGTTACTTTACCCAGTAACTAGTTGCTATTCCTACGGAATAATTAAAGTAACGGAAATAATTATTTTCCCTGGTAACTAGTTGCTTTTCTTATGGAGTCCGTAAAATAACGGAAATAGTTACTTTACCTGGTATTTAGTTGCTTTTCCTCTGGAGTAAATAAAGTAAAGGAAATAGTTAATTTTCCCTGTATCAAGTTGCTTTTCCAATGGAATAATTAAAGTAACGGAAATAGTTACTTTCCCGGTAACTAGTTGCTTTCAATATGGAGTAATTAAAGTAATGGATAGAGTTACGTTCCCTGGTAACCAGTTGCTTTTACTACGGAGTTATTAAAGTAACGGGAATAGTTACTTTCCCGGTAACTAGTTGCTTTCAATATGGAGTAATTAAAGTAAGGGATAGAGTTACATTCCCCGCTAACCAGTTGCTTTTACTATGGAGTTATTAAAATAACGGAAATAGTCACTTTCCCGGTAACTAGTTGCTTTCACTATGGAGTAATTAAAGTAATTATAGAGTTACATTCCCCGCTAACCAGTTGCTTTTACTATGGAGTTATTAAAGTAACGGAAATAGTCACTTTCCGGGTAACTAGTTGCTTTCACTATGGAGTAATTAAAGTAATTATAGAGTTACATTCCCCGCTAACCAGTTGCTTTTACTATGGAGTTATTAAAGTAACGGATATAGTTACTTTCCCGGTAACTAGTCGCTTTCACTATGGAGTAATTAAAGTAATGGATAGAGTTACGTTCCCTGGTAACTAGTTGCTTTCATCACTTTCCATTGCCTGGTTAAACGCTTGGCCCCTTTGACTCACAGCCAACTTGTTAGGAACTGAATTACTCCATAGTCAAAGCAACTCGTTACCGGGTAAAGTGACTATTTCTGTTACTTTAATAACTCCATAGTAAGAGTTATTAAAGTAACGGAAATAGTTAAAGAGAGCAGAATAGAGATATGAATGGAAAAGAAGGGGGAATTTTTTATGACTTTTTCCGTTACTTTAATAACTCTACAGTAAGAGTTATTAAAGTAACGGAAATAGTTACTTTCCCGGTAACTAGTTGCTTTCACTATGGAGTAATTAAAGTAATGTTAGAGTTACATTCCCCGCTAACCAGTTGCTTTTACTATGGAGTTATTAAAGTGACGGATATAGTTACTTTCCCGGTAACTAGTCGCTTTCACTATGGAGTAATTAAAGTAATGGATAGAGTTACGTTCCCTGGTAACTAGTTGCTTTCATCACTTTCCTAGCCTGGTTAAACGCTTGGCCCCTTTGACTCACAGCCAACTTGTTAGGAACTGAATTACTCCATAGTCAAAGCAACTCGTTACCGGGTAAAGTGACTATTTCTGTTACTTTAATAACTCCATAGTAAGAGTTATTAAAGTAACGGAAATAGTTAAAGAGAGCAGAATAGAGATATGAATGGAGAAGAAGGGGGAATTTTTTATGACTATTTCCGTTACTTTAATAACTCCATAGTAAGAGTTATTAAAGTAACGGAAATAGTTACTTTCCCTGGTAACGAGTTGCTTTGACTATAGAGTAATTCAGTTCCTAACAAGTTGGCTGTGAGTGGAAGGGGCCAAGCGTTTAACCAGGCAATGGAAAGTGATGAGAGCCCAATTAGCAGGAACTGCCAGATGACCCAAGAGATGTCAACATCGGCCAGACATGGTCACAAAGCAATAAAGCAAAACCTGACGGGCAGCACATTAACAATGTTTACTAGCAAACAATTATGGCCTGATTGCCTACATTAGATTGCTGCCCATCACCATGAAACCTAATCACTCCAGATGGGAGGAGAGCTCGCTCTATAGAAGACATCGCTGAACAAAAAACACCAGGAGCTTTTTCATCCTTTAGAATTGAGAGATTTATTTAAGGATGTTTTCTCTAGAGCAGGGTGGTCCAACATGAAGCCCGCGGGCCGGATCAGGCCTGCCAAGGGTTTGAGATACTACCCCAGTGTTTTCGTTTGCCTGCATCCCTGCGTCCTAGATGCATAATTTTTGCTGGGGACGCATTGGGTCGAATCAACATGCGTCCCCAGGACGCAACGTTTTTGACACCAAATTGTCATTATTACCCAATCACTTTTTTTTTTTTTTTAACAAAGATTTACCGCACTCCAAACTTTTCGTCAGGCAGATTCGGCATTGTTGTTTTGGTCTCGCGCCGATCTCGGCAAACGAGATCTCGTTGCTTCGAGAGGACGTCATTGTTGTGGCGGTTGTCGAGTGAAAGAGAAGTATGCCTCTGTAAAAAACAGTTGGTATTAGGTGCAAATCAACAAAATGTTTTAATTTCTTCAGTGTCGGTAATAAGTCGAAACATAACACAGAAAATGGTAACAACGGCAATAATTCCGGCACGAAAAAACCGCGGAGAAATTCTTCAGAAGACCGCGAAGGCAAAGAAAACACGTGTGTTGAAGCGAACGATTTGAAGAACGACATTAAACAAAAGAATGATAGCAAGAAAAGGACATTTATGCCAAAATGGACTGAATTATATACCTGGTGACGCTATGAGGAGGATGATAATGAATTGGACCTTGAGAAGGCATTACAACTATGGCGGCAAACCACGAAGAAATTATGAACTGAAAAATTTGAAGTGGTAACTGCTTTGTATTACCAATTAACTGTGATGATTACAACTGAATGAAAATATAGATTAATATAATTATTTCAGCGATAATATTTTGTATAATGTACAATATAGTTGTGAACTGAAAAATCTTGAAGAGATAACTGATTTGTATTACCAATAGACTGTGATGTTTAAAAGGGAATGAATATATAGATTTATATTATATATTTGTCGCTAAATTAAAATTTAAACACTAAATTTTGGGGACCCATAGATCTCTGTTGGGACCCATAGATTTTTGAGCACGCGAGTCCCTGGGACACATCACTTTTCAGAGGTAAAATGAACATTGCTACCCAGAGAAGCCCAAGAGAGAAATGAGCTGCAGTTTAAAAGATGTCCGCTGGATGTTTAGAAAGCGGGGCCATACTCGCAGAGCAACTGGGGCTATATTATCTCCTCTCTCTTCTTTCTTCCTTTTTTCTCACTCTTTTCCTCTCTATCCTTCTGATTCTCTCTCTTTCTCTCTCTCTTTCTATCTCTCTCCCTTTCTATTTCTCTCCCTCTCTCTTTATATTTTCTTTTTCACTTGTTCACTCTTTTTCTCTCTTTCTTCATCTGCTTATTCTTTTCTTGCTTCCTCTTTTTCTGTCTCACTCTCTCTGTTTTCTTCTTAACTTACAGATATTGCCTTCTGACGACTTTTAACGAGGTTAATTAAGATGATGACGCACCACAAACATTCTACTGACACTGAGACCAAATTACTTCCTGGTTTATCTTCTCGTGTGTAAATGTGAAGGTCGAAACAAAGGTAGAACGATGTGAATCAGATCTACTATTACAGAAATAACAGAGGCTGAACAGTGAGTGTTTCTTGTCAGTTTATGTAAATTGGTGGTGTAGCCACAGTAGCAAATAACTTCACCATACAAATTAAACCTAACATTGACATTTCTCTTTCTTTCTCTTCTCTCTCTCTCTCTCTCTCTCTCTCTCTCTCTCTCTCTCTCTCTCTCTCTCTCTCTCTCTCTCTCTCTCTCTCTCTCTCTGTCATTCTCCATCTCTCTCTCTTGTGCCCTCAACTAGCGTGTGAAGTTATCCACTCCGCTGTGGCTAAACTACAACAAAGTACCCCGCATCCTGTTAATCTGTTACTAAACAACAAAGGAGACTGATGGAAGTGTGAATTTCCCTACGGGGATGAAAAAAGTATCTATCTATCTATCTATCTATCTATCTATCTATCTATCTATCTATCTATCTATCTATCTATCTATCTATCTATCTATCTATCTATCTATCTATCTATCTATCTATCTATCTATCCATCCATCCATCCATCCATCCATCCATCCATCCATCCATCCATCCATCCATCCATCTATCTATCTATCTATCTATCTATCTATCTATCTATCTATCTATCTATCTATCTATCTATCTATCTATCTATCTATCTATCTATCTATCTATCTATCTATCTATCTATCTATCTATCAGGAGAACAGGAGAAAGAAAAAGGAAGAAATAAATAAAAAAGAAGTGAGTCAGAGAGAAATGTAGAAATACTAGCACAATTGTTTTTCAAGTGTTAACTGGCTTTGGTGACATCTGGTGGAAATATTGAAAACTATAGCTCATTTTCCTCTTGCGCCTCTCTCACTCTTGTCTTGCGGGCCGGATTTAAACCATTGGTGGGCCTGATCTGGCCCGCGGGCCGCCTGTTTGGCACCTGTGCTCTGGTGATAATTGATATCCCCGGTTCATTGGCACTCGTGCTATAATGAGCGCTACTCTACACAACGGCGCCTCCTTGAGTCCGTCAAGCCCTCCAATTAGGCCGGAGCTACGGCAGCTAGCTTGTACGCTGGCGTGCGTGCTTTATCCAGTGCTAAATCTAATTAGCGATCATACTGTGTCTGTCTGGATTCCAGCAAATGGGAAGTGTAATTGCACAAGCCGGCGTGCAAATGTCTTTTGTGTTAAAATGTTAACGATATCGTTTAGCATCTGCGGCAGGAAGGCCCTCGGCAGCCAGATGTTTAATCACGTTGCCAATGAAAGCTACATCTGGCAGGGGTTCCCCCGCTCGGGCTGACTTTTCTAGCGGTGAGGATGCCTTTTTATTCGTTAGCACTTGTTAAAGTTACTCAAGTCAAGTCATTTTTATTTGTATAGCCCTTAATTACAAAGAGTCTCAAAGGACTGCACAAATTATTGCAAACTACGGCCTATTATGACACCATCCCCTGATCTGAAACCAACATGACGGCAAGGAAAAACTCTAAAACCTCAACATGAGGAAAATGAAGAAACCTTTTTTGTCTTTCTTTCCTACCCTCTCTCACTGTTTCTCTTTTTATCTCTTTCTCACATTCTCACAATCTCTCTCTCTCTCTCTCTCTCTCGCTCTCTCTCTCCCTCTCTCTCTCTCTTTTTCTCTCTTTCCTTGCCCCACACTCTCTCTTTCTCTCTCTTTCTCTTATTTATATATCTATATATATGTATATTATTTTATTTTATTATTATTATTTTTTAGGCCCGCGAAGCTCTGAAACCGCGATCGTCAAAGCGCGAAGTAGCGAGGTCCCACTGTAGTCCGGCCCCCGAGAGAATGTTTTGTCTATCGTGTGGCCCTCCGAGTTAAAATGCGTTTGACACCCCTGGTTTACATCGATACCAAACTATCTCCCACGGGTATTGTTTATGAAAAGTTGAAGAACATTATTCGATACGATAAAACACTGTTCGCAAAACTAGAGAGAGAAAAGAGATTGCATTCATAATCTGAAATAAGACTAGTCAAGAACCCGATGATATATTTAAAGCCACAGGGCGACTTGTTTTCTGCAGTCGAGAATATTGTCAACAAAACCTAACAGTGTAGACAATAAGAGGATTAGCTTTTCTCATTTGAACCTTGCACAATACTGTTTTGAATCTATTGCAGTTTGTTTTGTGTTTGTATTGACTGTATTCCGTGTATTTTTCAATTGGATTGAAGAGTTGTAATCACAATAAAGCTTCTTTAATATCTGTGGTCAATCATAAAATAGCATAATACCAACAGAGTCAAATAGTCAAATAAGACAACAAACTATATATATATATATATATATATATATATATATATATACATGTAAATTATTCATAAATATATTACATTTAATTTACTTATATAACGTTTTTTCCCCTTATTACTTTTTTGTCCAATATAAATAACTCCAAATGTCTTCCTTGGACGGATGGGGGCGGATAAACAATTGATTGGAAGAGCCACATTTGGCAAAAGTCTTTGGATGAGCGCCACCAGACTGTACTTGCCCAAGACACACAGGAAATGGAGCCCCTACAACCCTAGTGGTGAAGGGATCCGATCAATCAATCAATCAATCAATCAATCAATCAATCAATCAATCAATCAATCAATCAATCAATCAATCAATCAATCAATCAATCAATCAATCAATCAATCAATCAATGAATCATTCAATCAATCAATCAATCAATCAATCAACCAACCAATCAACCAACCAACCAACCAACCAACCAACCAACCAACCAACCAACCAACCAACCTACCAACCAACCAACAAACCAACAAACCAACATTCCTAAAAATATTTAGCAATTGTAGCACATTCGCCTCACACACAATATGTCCCCGGTTCGAGACCAGGTGGAAACATATGTTGGCCTGGAGAGGGATGGGCACCACCATGCTGTAGTTGCCCAAGACACACCACAGTAAAATGGTGCCCCTATGACCCTAGTGGTATAAGGGATCCAAACAAACAAACAAACACTACCGCCATAGTAAAATTGTGTGTTTTCCTTGATTAAAATTGAAAATAGTGAAAATACGTGAATACTGAACAAAATATATATACTGAACTGAAAAAAGAAATGACAAAATGCATACATACATGAATCAATTGCATTTATGTCATATATTTACGCATCAAATGATTGATATATGTGTTTATTTATTTATATGGCATATATTTGTATTAAATCAATATAATATTATATCTACATGGGAGGGCAGCACGGCGGCGCAGTGGTTAGTGTGTGTGTGGCACAGTTCTAAGGTCTTGGGAACCTCCTGTATGGGTTGAAATCCAGCTACCGGACTTCCTGTGCGGAGTTTGTATGTTCTCCCTGTGCTTGCGTGGGTTTCCTCCGGGCACTCCGGTTTCCTCCCACATTCCAAAGACATGCATTTCAGGTTATCTGTCCCTGTGTACCCTGCGATTGGCTGGCAACCAGTTCAGGGTGTCCCCTGCCCACTGCCCGATGATTGCTGGGATGGGCTCCAGCACCCCCGCAACCCTACTGAGGATAAGCGGTGCAGCTAATGAGATGAGATGAGATCTACATGGGACAGGAGTGGTCCTCTAGACAAAAGCCCTTATGTTGTGTGTTCACCAGCTGGTCTTCTGTGCATTGTTGAAGACAGGTGGTGGAAGTGTGATGAGTTTACCATCCATCACCCACCAAAACAAACATTAGTCTGGGACTTCATAAACACTGCCTTGTAATCCGACCGCGCTTTTAACTCGACACACCCCGAGGCCTGATTCTTAAACGTGTTCTACGTCACATCAACAAATACACTTTTGCAGACATCTTGTAGTTTTCTACCAGTTGCAGATATATATGTTGAATGCTGACTACATTTTTACACGATATTTCTTTACTGGGAATGTAATTCTCCACACTCCAAAATAATACAGTGGTAACTCTTTATACAAGAACCTCGAAACACTAAAAATTGGTATATGTTTTATTCGGAACAAAAATCTTGCTCTGCATACGATGAAAAATCCAGGTCGCGAGCCTTCCCGAATTGTACCACTAGAGACCGCTCAAGACCGCTTACCGCAAGCATCAGCATTCTAGTTTGCACATTCAAACTTCAACAGGCAACATTTTAAATTCGCTGATAGCCTACTGCCTTAATAATGGCTTCTTGGCCTTTTCCAGACTGATAGATTTTGATCTATTTTTTATTCTTTATTCGAGCTATGAGCAGGATCCTAGAAAAAAATTAAGCTTGAATAAAAAGGTACCCTAACCCTAACCCTAACCCTAACCCTAACCCTAACCTCTAACCCTTAACCTTAACCCCTAACCCCTAACCCCTAACACCTAACACCTAACACCTAACCCCTAACCCTAACCCTTACCTCTAACCCAAACCCTTAACCCAAACCCTGACCCTAACCTCTAACCCTTAACCTTAACCCCTAACACCTAACACCTAACCCCTAACCCTAACCCTAACCCTAACCCTAACACTTAACCCTAACCTTAATTTTAACCTTAACCCTAAAACAAAGCCTAACACCAACCTTAACACCAACCCTAACCCTAGCCATAACCATAACCATAACCATAACCATAACCATAACCATAACCATAACCATAACCATAACCATAACCATAACCATATCCATTACTATAACTGTAACCATAACCCTGACCCTATACCTCACCTCTAACCCTAACCCTAACCCTAACCCTAACCCTAACCATAACCACTAACACTAACACTAACACTAACACTAACACTAACACTAACAATAACACTAACGTTAACCCTAACTTAATCCTTAACTTTAACCCTAACCCTACTGTAGAGGTAAAACCGAATAGACAGTGACACAAAGACAAATGGGTCCAACTTCCTGACACTGCTTTTTATTTTTAAAGCCCGGCACAGATGCTACGACTTATATCCGAGGTAAAGCTTACTAATTTTAGACCGCCATTTTTAAAAACAATGTCATCTTATTGGAGTGGTTTACAACGTGTGCTTGCATTGTGAGTTTAATTGAGGAGCTTGCTGGGTGTGACATGTCGTCGCCAGGTTTCAAGGCCCGATTTATGTTCTTCGGACGCTCATTGATCCTCTCGGCTGGCGTAGGACTGAGAACATTGTCAATAATCTTAGCACTCTGTAGTATTCCTTGATTTCACCGAGCACGTTTTTGGTGCAGTGACTTGTCAGTATTGACATGGATCTGTTAAGGAAATAATGCTGGTAGTTTGATAAGAGTTAAGACCAGAGACCTTATTTATTTTCTTGGTCTGGTAGTGGCAGAGCTCGGAATTGTCCATAAAGTTTGGGTGAAAACAGAATAAAATCAGCACTCTAATGCTGCAACGGAAAGTTTAACAAAGCAAAACATTTTTACTAGCAGCAGTGACCCAGAAAAGCAATGTTATTTTCTACAATAATGTTTTTCAACAAGTATGCCAGGTCCAAACAAGGGCTGGAGTGAACACTTCCATTACGCTTTTTATTACTGAAAAAAAAGCCTGAATATTCTGGGCTTGTGAGTACAGGACAAGTGTGGTTTTAAAATAGCTGTCGATCATTTATAAACGTCAGTGGGAGATGACATAAATGAAAATTCCAGAAATACCAGCTTTACACCAGTTCTTTCCCTGACTGAATCATGCAGTTGGTTTGGTAGAACTCAAGGCAAGATCCCTCCAACAGTAGATCAGAACACCACTTAGAACAATGTCGAGACTGTCTAACAAGATAAATGGATATATTGAGACATCAAGGAAATATATGGATACTCATAAGATGAATTTATTGCAAACAAATAAATAAAGAACATATCAATGAATGAAATAAAAAGGTTATAGCTGAAAACTCATACAGCATCAGCTATATACTCTGAGAAGCATTCAATAGCTCAACCTTAAATTTTGCGAGGCTTTTAATATTTTAATATGACTGTTTTGGGTTTGTAGATGACTTTTTCATGATATTCTAATATTTTGAGATACGATATTCAAGTTTTTGATAAATTTATTGTGTTTTAATATTGGATACCTGCAAAGGAACTGGTTATTTTGGCCAATCATATTGCTGTTCTTTGCTTTCCACACTATTAGGGTGGATCTGCTTTTGTAACCTAGGGGAGGGCCTTTAGAACAGGTTGGACTTTTCTATCAGAAGGCTTCTCTCCCTGTCCTCCTTGCATGTTCAAAATCCATTGATGTCTTCTCTTCTTATCTTCTTATTCTTCAAATGTACCTGTATGCCATAAAACAATAAAAGACTATGTTAATTTGAACGTAATACATTTTTAAAATTGCATTCCAGAGAATAAAGAACTTTATCACAATATTAAAATTTTCCGAGACAGACATGGGCAGCACGGCGGCGCAGCGGTTAGCGCTTGTGCGGCACAGTTCATGTCATGGGATCCTGTCGTGGGTTCAAATCCAGCTCCAGACTTCCTGTGCGGAGTTTGTATGTTCTCCCCCGTGCTTGCGGTGGGTTTCCTCCGGGCACCTCCCACGTTCCAAAAACATGCATTTCAGGTGAATTGGCCGGTCCAAATTGTCCCTAGGTGTGAATGAGTGAATGAGTTGTCTGTCCCTGTGTGCCCTGCGATTGGCTGGCAACCAGTTGAGGGTGTCCCCTGCCCACTGCCCGGAGATGGCTGGGATGGGCTCCAGCTCCCCCGCGACCCTAATGAGGATAAGCGGTACGGCTAATGAGATAAGAGATGAGATGAGTCCTGAAGATGATCTCCACTGTCATGTGGATACAATGTTTTCCTTTTTATCTTTTTCTGGATTGGCCACATTGTAAACATTTCTTATAGTTTTCCGGCAGCTCTATTTTCATTCCTAAAAGCGAGTACCTCGATAGGTGAGAAAAGCTGCAGAAAAACGGAATAATCCATTTGCCAATCGAAGTGAAGAATACGATTCATTTGAGGGAATAATGTAGAGGGAGTGCAGTCTCCATTCACACGCCGCTAAGTGTCTCCATACTCTGTTGTCAGGCCCAAGTTTATTATGCATTGCTCTGCGCCTCCCTATCTGGAACATTCATCCCCACCAGTGATTATGCTAATTACTATTTGATCAGATGATTAAATTAAGACCTGATTCATTCACGGTATTAAAATGCTCGGAATACATTTGTGTCTCTTTGGTCTCCGAGAGCCCCCGTCACTTACAGAAAGGATGACCTGAGAGGAAACGTAGACAAATATCGCTCTTTTTTGTAATTCAGCCCTCGGCAGGCATAATAAGTCGAAAGAAATGAGGAAAAGGAGAAAATAAGGCAGCGTGTGTTGGGGCGCTGAAAGGAGCCGTGCGGCGGTCCCCTAAGTATTGAATAAACATGTTTGGTTTAAGGAAAATGGCTGCCATAAATGTTTAATATGATAAATCCATAAAGACAGTCAAATGAGTCTAGAGTATTAAAATGAACGTGACACGCTTTGAAGGAGGGAGGGAGGAAAATGGGGAGATAATGGCTAACAAGATGAGAGAAGCCAGCTGCTGTGACATCGACATTAACACACTCTGCCAGCTGCTGGTCACAGACGTTTGTTGGACCAAATTGGGACGGCGGTACTGCTTTAAAGGACTACCGTGGCCTGATAATGACGTTATTGATAGAAAAGCGAAAAAAATCATGACTAATTGACTGATTGGTTAGACGCTTCGCTTGGGGATGGGAGAGTGTCACGAGTTCAACACCCAAAATATGCAATAATGGGACGAGTTACAAGGTAGGTTTCGCTCTACTGGTTGCCAATCAATTCAAAGCATAAAATGACCGTAAATTCCGGACTACTAGTGGTAGAATGTATTTTAATTGGCACGGATAGGATTATAGAATCAACCTGAATCTTTCTTTGTAGAATTTAATGTCACACAATAATACACGTCAAATTTGAATGAAAATCCAAATAAATGACACGAAGGTTCATCAAATAAGCAAAAAACACCTCACGATTCAGATGGTTTCCAATACAATGAACCACAAAACTATGGCCATCTCTGGTTCATCAAAGTTCAGGAGTCTACAGTCAAGATCCACGGAATAATCTATTTCCTACCGCAACCTTGATGTGAAGATTAATGATAAATCAGATCCTTGTTGTATTTTTGGTCCCCTAGCTCGTCACTCTGGTCATCACAAATTCCAATTCTTCAAGGAATCAAGGGATTTCTCTTGGCAGGGAGAGAAACCTGTCCTTGGAAAAAGGCCAACCAAAGAAATATACTCAGTCTTTTTTTTTGAAGAAAAAAACATGTGTCAAAGGAAACGAAAGGGTTACAACTTTCAGCCTGAACTTTTTTAATTTACACAGAAAATAGGCAATCCAAGTAACAATACAAAAATATAATTAACGGTGTCGGGATTATTCTTACTAAAATCGTTAGGATTGAAACAAATTTGCCCCTAGGTGTTGCTTGTGCTCCACCATAAATCTTTTTTTTTCTCGGAAGGATACTAGAATTTCTTACACTGATCAAAAAAAGTAAATTAGGTTATTACTTTGAGTTCTTTGAGTTCTGATATGAATTACTAATCCCAAGAAATTGGAATTAATAAACCAAGTTGTTTTAAAGAGAACAAACAATTTAATAACACAGAGAATTAGTGATAAGTAAAAAAAGGGGGAAGGGGAAGCCGCCGGAAATTATGGGAGTTTTCGACCGCTGAAAGTCGAAGTTACTAGCACAAAAAGAAAGTTTCCAGCTATAATGCTGGTCAATTTGGGGAGATTCCCCTGTGCAGAAAAAAACGGAGATTCCCAAGAACCAGCAAACACGGTGTTAAATCTGAAACCGTCCTCTTAATTGTTGTTGCGGAGAAAGTTGGTCTTGTGCTCCGTGTGGTCTCGACATATGGCCCACCTGCTGATCTCATGGCTGCAGTGCAGACCTGCACAAACGCAACAAGTGATCAACTTGCGATGAGGCAGGTAGGAGAAAAAGAGATAGAGCTATCGGTCAGCTCCTCTTTTTATATGGACCAGGGACGCTTGACCAGATCACACCTTTTTGGGCCACCAGGATCGGATGACGGTGTTTGAAGTTGGTTAGAAAGCCAAAGAAGTGAGAAATTTACGCAATATTCTGTACTTGAGAATGCCCGTCCAATCTACATAATTACTTACGGTAAAGAACATTATTTTATCAATACATAGCCTTGGATGTTTTAATTACATTCAAAACTTCATGTTATCTTATTTCATTATGGTACATGGTGAATTGGTACGTTCGGGAACCTTTCAAAAGGGGACGCCGTCATTCCATCCATTCCAAAGCGAGCCACCCCAAACAAAGACGGTGGAAGTTATTTTTGAGCGGGGCTTATTTCCTCTACAATTATTTATCATTTATTATATCTATATTTATTCAAATATTATAATCTGTTACCATGAGCAATGTTTTCTTCCTGCATCAAAGCGACCTTTTAAAACTACAAAGAAAAAGCAGTGCTGTTTTGTGTTGGGGGAGAAAACACCTATGCCGAAAACCGGCCTGGAGATGGATTATAAGAACGAGCACATATTTACTACCGCGGTAGAGGTCTGGGTCGCTTAAAATGTGATTTTCTTGACGAAAATGCCACAGTAACCTTACTGTGGAGAATAATAACAGACTGTAACACGGATGTGGAAGTTGTCTTTGTGTGTTTTTGATGGTGGTGTCCGCATTACCAAACCCACATCGGGCGGCAATAGCTCAGAACAGGGGTGTCAAACTCATTTTAGCTCGGGGGCCACACGATAGAACAAACATTCTGTCGGGGGCCCGACTTGTAGATTAAAGAGAAAGAAAAAGAGAGATAAAGAAATAAGAGAAAGAGGGAGAGAAAAGGTGAGAGGGCTGTACAAATAAGGGCGTGGGAAACAAAAGGGATAAAAAGAAAGGTCGTGAGAGAGGGGGAAAGAAAGGGAGAGGAAGAAAGAAATCCGAAGAGAAATAGAAAGACAGAAGGAGAGAAAAGAGAAAATAAAGCGCAAAGGGAAGGGAGAGAGAAAGAGAAAAGGGAGAAAAGGAAAAAAGGAAGTTAGAGCAAAAGAAGTTAAAAAGACACAGAGAGAGAAAGAGACAAAGAGCAACAAAGGAAGAGAAAACATAGAGAGACATAGAGAGTGAAATGGACAAAAACAGAGGGTGGGAGAAAGAGGGTGGAAAAGAGAGAGAGAGTGAGAGAGAGAAGAAATACAAGTACAGTGTCTTTGTTCGAGGCACCTGGCTTTGGCAACATCAAGTTGACATATTTCAACCTGCAGCTTGTTTTTCTCTTGCGCTTCTCTGAGTTTTGTCTCGCGAGCTGGATTAAATCCCTTAGCGGGCCTGTTTGACACCTGTGGCTTAGAAGGTAAAGCTCTGGTCTTGGGATCAAGAGGTTCGATTCCTAGCTCCTCCGTCTTATATGTTGAAGTGTCCTTGGGCAAGACACTGAATCCCTAATTCCCCTGATAAGCCTTGCATGGCTGACACTGCTATCAGTGAGTGTGAATGGGTAAGTGTGAAGCATATTGTAAAGCGCTTTGGGAGGTCTTCATTGACTTGAAAAGTGCTACCGAAGCACAAAAAGGTTTTACTATACCGTAGTTGTGCAATGATTAATCAGTCATAAAAATTTAGCTGACCACAATCTCCAGCCATTTCATGCAACGGAAATCAAACCCAGATCGCGGCGGTGAGAGTGTCTAATCCTAACCGAGAGACCACCAGTAATGTAAGAAACAGATTTTGTCAGACAGAAGGAAAACTGAGATCACTTGCACTCGTTTCTTGGTTTTTATTGGAAGGAAGGAATGACAAGGCGTGATTCTTCGATCCGTTGTTTGACGGATTGACGAAGCTTGACAGGCGGGTGAAGGCTTGGCGGGAATGGTCGTGGACAGGTGTCATCGTCGTGTTGTTGGTCGGGGCTGGAGAAGAAGGGCGTCGTCGTGTTCGGAAGAGTGATCAGGAGTCAGACGGGCAGGGCAGGTCGTAGGCAAATTCGGAAAAGGGTCGGCAACGGAGATCAAGTAGAAGAAAACAGGAGGCAGGCAAAGAGTCGGAGGTACGGGCTTTCTGAGCAGAAGGCAACATGTAGCATAGTACAATCAGACAGCTTGTTTCCGGAAGCTGAGGATTTAAATGGACAGGGTGCACCAATCAGCTGTCCTGGCTGTTGGCGCCAAATCCTGAGCACAGGTGTTCCCGATCCGGGTGATTGTGACGGATTTAAAACCTGTTTTTTTCATGGCTGTTTACGCCTGAGGATTAAAATCCTGTAGGGCTTGTTCAAATACAAAAATTGAGTTTCTTTCTTGGATTAGCCTGATAGTAGAAACAGCTTTGAATACTAATAACTTAAAACAGGACCAATACCTGGCATCTACACTTGCCCTTCCTTATTGACAATATTAGGGCTTGACTTTCACCGTAAAGATGCTAAGTTTACCTGATAGTCTCAAACCTAGCACCACACTGATAATAAAAGCACAATACTTCTTTATGGCTCCGATAAGACCCTCCCAGCTCTTAATGTCTTGGGCTGGGGAAATAAATAAATAAGTAAGATAATTAGGCATGCTCAATAACATTTACAGAACGACCAGAGACACAGATATCTCTAATAGCTGCTGAGAAGGAGTGGGGGGGTGCGTATAATCTTGTGTTTATGAAGCACTTAATGAACGCTGACCATGCTTGACACACATACATTTGCAAAAAAATGATACACGCACACACAAAAAGATGTGAGGTGGCTCCAAGGAAGTGGCCCAAATCATTTGCGGTTCAATTAGGTTTGCTTATGAAGCACAGTGGGGTTCCGAACATTTTTTTCTATGTACTCATAAGGTTGCTAATTTTGTTGTATTACTTTGTTTGTTTTCTTTAAAATAGCAAAATCCCAAATCATAAGGTTTTTTTTTAAAAATTATACAATTATTATTACTTTTTTGAAAGGAAAAATGGTATTCGTTCAGCTGGATGTTACATAATAATGGCAAAAATATTACTTTACTTTCAATAATGCGAAAACAAAATAATGATGAAATGAAATAAAATAAAATTAAATGATCTGCATTTATATAGCGCTTCCCAAAGCGCTTTACAATGTGCTCCACATTTCCCAATAGCGGCCTTGCAGGCATGTAAGGCTCTAACCTGCTTATTGGGGGTATTAAGGGTTCAGTGTCTTACCCAAGGACACTTCGACATGTAACACGGACGAGCCGGGATTCGAACTGGGATCCCTTGATCCCAAGACGAGCGCTCTACCTCCTGAGCTACTGCCACTCTAATAAAAATAGGGATGTCATGTTTACCGATGTGATGCACCTGTGCTCGCTCCTTTGGCGCCAACGGCCCCGCACTTTGATTGGCTCCCTGTCACTATTTAAACCCACGTCTATCTTTTACCTGTTGTCAGCGAACCTCGGTTACTCAAGGCAAGCTGTTTTCGACCCTGACTGCCACCTGTTTTTGCTCCCGTCTGTTTTCCGGCTTCGACCCGTTTTTTGATCCTGACCACGTTTTTTGCTCCCCTGTCCCGGCTACTGACCCGTTTTTTTCTGTTCCCGACACCGCCATCGCTCGCCACGGAAGTCCCACTTCCGCGTTCAGAGCGACCTGTTTCCCGCGTCCATCGGTCATCGGATCGTGTCATTGGATAGATATTTGAAGAGAAAAGAACATCCTGTTGCCCGTCATCCGTAGCAAAGAGATTTGAACGTGTGAGCACCCCTCAGACAGAAGAGCTCCCCGAAGTTTTTACGAAAGGGGACTCTCCTTCCAAACAATAATTTTCCTTCCTCCTCCATCCCTCTCACCGTCCATCTGCGCTTTAATTCTATAATTCTTTTCTTTATCCTTTTTAATTTTTACACGTTCATGTTAGCGTAATCTTCCATAGGAAAGATTACGCTAACGCGAACGTACGGTTAGCCTGGGTTAGCTTTATGTTTACGTTAAACATTCACGGTAAACATTCAGGGTGTTGGAACGGATTAAAACGATTTACAGTATTTGTAATGGGAAAAATGATTTCTGTGTTCGAACAAATCGCTTTTAGAACATGGTTCTGGAACGGATTATGGTCGAGAACCGAGGTTCCACTGTACTTATCAGAAACCTTCACAGACTCCCCTCATGCAGGTGAACGTCGGTCATAAAAAGACCAGGCACAGCGAGTCCTTTGAAGGCTCTTAACCCAAACGACCTCAGACATAATAAGGTTGGCCGTCCGGGATGCGGCGTGACCGACTGAATTCGGGCCCCTGTCAGCAACAATCTGCGCACGCCGAACGCTGCTTCTTAATCACGTTATCAAGAAAGACGATGTACGCTGACCATTAGATTACCAGAGGAGAGGATTCGATTATATCCTCTCATGTCCCAATCAGACGTCTTTGAGTATCACGGTAGAGCGAAGGTTCACTATTTACTAGGAATCGGGAGTGAATGCTGTTCTTAGAATATGACCAGAACAGAAATCAAATATACAGTTTAACCTTGGAGGAAAACAACAACATGCATTTTGCAGTTATTTTCCAAATTGTTCATATGTGGCAGACAGTGTCCCCTCTAAGCTGCGCACAAGAAAATCTAGCCAGCGCACAAAAATGAGGGCTCAAAATTACTAATTAAGAAGCGACTTAAGTCAAAGTTACAGTGCATGAAGGTAAAAATAGACGGGTTCCCCTGACGTTGTGTCCTAAATGCGGTATTTTGAAGTCGAGTCGAAGTAGAATGAAGTTGAGTAAAGTTAGTAGAGTTTGTCGAGAACCGGCTTCTTCGGCTGGGCTCACTTAAAGGAACCGGCTCTTTTGGGTCCTCAACAGCTCTTTGGGTTGTTTTTGCTTCTTTAATCCCAACATGACCAAATATTATGTAAAATTATGCACAAAATGAACAAAAATGAAAAAGTAGTGAAAAGCTGAGAAAAAAAGAAACAAAAGGAAGAGAAAAAAAGAAGGAAAAATTTAGAAAAAAAGCCAGAAAAAAAGAACAGAAAGAAATGTAGGAAAAAAGTAAATAGAGAACAAAAAGAAAAAAAGTAACAGCTCGGAAAAAATAAACACTATGAGATTTTTTTTTTTAAAGAATTAAAAAAAAGTAGAAAAAAACACAGAAAAAAGTAGAAAAAAACACAGAAAAAAGAAGAAAAAGTTTGTGTTGCATTCAAATAATTTCCAATTATATCAAGTGAATGTTGTTGCCAACATTGTACTTCCACTAAAAAATGTGATTAAGTACAGTTCTGTATCTTTCAACCGACTAAATAAGCCCCCCAAAATGTCATTATTTTGTAACAAAATATGTCAGGAAATAAAAAGAAATGGATATCTTGTGAAAGAATTGTAAGAACAAACGACGTTTGTAATAGTACATGAGTCAATTCATTCAAAAGAGAAAAATAATTTTGCATTTCCGGAAACTCAGCAAAATGTAACTTGATGTCAAGTTTTGGACATGTTTAATAATTAATTATCTTGCCACACTTGGGATTATGGTTGCTCACTGTTGTTTCAAGCGTTGCTCACCGACTTTGTGTGAACGCTCAGACCAGTGGAAAATTAAAGGGAACATTGGTGGCAGATAATAAACTCATTATTATCACATTTGTGATATGTGGCTAAATTTGTTGTGAGGCCAAGTCAGATCTTCACATAAAAGAACCCGCTGCTAGGGTTTGGGGCTGCGGTGTGCGCCAAATCGGAACCTTTTGAAAAGTAAATGTGAAAATTCAGCATTTTGGAAAAGAAAATCCCCAAATTCTATGGTTTGGGGCTGCGGTGTGCGCCCAAATTTGTTACGGTTGCCATGGTGCCCAATAGGCCCCGCCCGTGTGGCACCAGCTGCAGCTTGTTGACAGATTGGCTCCCTGTCAAGTCAAGTCAAGTCAAGTCACATTTATTTACATAGCCCTTAATCACAAAAATGTCTCAAAGGACTGCACAGGATTACAATGACACAATTACCTGATCTTAAACCAAGATGCGGGCAAGGAAAAACTCAAAACTTCAGCGTGAGGAAAAAGAGAGACCCTGAGAAAGGACCTCACAAGCGGTAATCCCCCTTCCAGTATGACCAGGGTGAACCACAATTAGCATTACTATACACAAGCATAGTAAACTCTAGGTAAAATGTTGAAAATTTGTCCGGAAAGTGCATGACAGCAGCGACGCCCGCAGCCTGTAAACTAGTCCAGAAAGTCTATGACGGCCACGACGCAGTTTCCCATCTCTGCCAGCTGGTCCATGCAGGCGTTCACATGCTTCAGGTCAAACGCTGGTCCGCTGACTCACCTCCAAATCGTCCTTCTCCTTCGTATCACCACCAGGCAGGCAGTCGGAAAAAGACAGATATGTCAGTATTTAAACTCTCTCCTGTCAGGCCCCTTTTGTCGGTCCACCTGCGAATCTCTGTTTTTACACGGCAAGCTCTTTTTTGACCCTGACGCACACCTGCCCCATTTTGCTTCTGTTTGTCTCCCGCTACGACCTGATTTGATCTTGACCATGTCTGCTCTCCCGCTCCGAATAACGATCCGTTTTTTTATCTCGACCACGTCTGCTCTCCTGTCACGGCTTACGACTCGTTTCTGACCCCGACAACATCTTGCTTTCCCAGTCCCGGCTACCGAGCAGTTTTCCGCCCCTGACACCGCCATCGCTCGCCACGGAAGTGCCACTTCCGCGTTTAGAGCGACCTGCTCCCGCGACCAGCGATCACCGGATTGTGTGTGCAATCCTTTCCCTTCTTCCCAATAAAACTGTGAGAAAGGTTACGCGACTGGGTCCTTTTTCCATTCTGGTCCTGACACTATTGCCCTCTTTTTTGAGGCAAGAGAATTGTGAGCCTCAATCTGCATCTGCAGACGCTCAGCACAGTCATAGTTGAAATACTAATCGTATTAATAATATACAATATAAATCACCATTATGTCAGAGACCAGAACCGGACACAGGACCCAATAGCGCTCGTTTTCTCAATTTTTATTGATGAAGAGGGAGAGTAAAGCTTGCTTCCACGATCCGATGGCTGACGGACAAAAGGAGCGAGCGGTGCGGAAGTGGCCCTTCCGTGTCTGGCGAGGAGGATCGGAGACAAACAGGAATAGCAAGTCGTTGGCTGGCAGTGGAGATCAAAGGCGGTGTCGAGTTCGTAAGAGAGGTAGCAGGAGGCAGGCAGGTAACGGGGCAAAACAGGTCAGGTAACAGGCAGGCAGAACGAGGCGTAGTCCGGTCCGGAAACAGGTTGGCAGCAAAGATCAGGCAGAAAATGAACAGGGCAGGAATGGAGTCGGACGAAAAGGCTTACTGAGCTGAAGGCAACAGTTCGCATAACGATCTGACGGCTTCCTCTAGGAAGCCGGGGGTTTAAAAAGAGAGTGTCAGCCAATCAGATGTCCGCAGCTGCGCTCAATCGGCAATCATGACACATTATTGCTCAGTTAAATGAGACAAAAAACGAATAAATAAAACAATATGATGTATTTTAATCCTATGTTTTCATGATGGCAGATGAGGCCGTGCTTCACCCGCCTCCTTTTACTGCACAATACTGTACTACATTAACAAATCCATTCATGAGCAGATTACATTTTTTTACCATACACAAACTGTAAATATCACAGGTGAAATCCGATTGAGAGAAAGGCGCACGGTAACTTCATAATATGTGTTTCGGTAAACATAAGTATATTTCCACTCCAAAGCACTGAAGATGATCTCCTCACACTGAAAATGTTATTGCGCCTCTGTAGACCAAATAAACCATGAATGACATTTACAAATTATATTCATCCACTTCTGTCTGTTATAGGGATTAGCATTAGCATACTATAAATACGTCGTTCCCCCCTTCAAATTCTAGTTAACTAGGTCAAGGAGGGGGGAGTACCAAAAGGCCCTTTGCAAAAAAAGAAAGTACATTCGCTCGGTTTTATGAGCGCCTAAAAGAAACAATTTAATTTATTTCCAAGAGCTTAATTATAGTACATTACTATTCTTCTTAGTCTTGGAATCTTAGTTCATTATCACTTCATAGTTTTTTCCATTTTTTAAATTGTTGGACATAATCTGCATGATTATTTTTTGGAATTCGTGATGAATAATATCATTTTATTAGGCTACTAGAGAGCAGTGCTAGGCGGTGCATTTCACACCCAGGCCTTCAGTAGAGGTAAAATCTTGGGACCCGGCCTGACCCGAAAATGTAAATCATTAAGTGAGGGCTGTCTGCGCTTTTCTCTCTCTCACAGTTCTTTTTATTCTTTTTGTCTTTTTTTCCCTTTTTTTCGAGGATCTGCACAGCATGCACTTACTTTTACTAAAGTAGTTATTTGGACAAAGAACATGTCTTTCAAACAACCAGTTTAAATCCAAAGAAATTTTCATCCTCTTTGTTGAGGTAAAAGACGCACGGCTTCCCCCTTCCACCTCCCTCACGTCAGACATCATTTCCATTTCTTGCCAATTGTCATGATTACCGATGTGAATCACCTGTGCCTGCTCATTTGGCGCCAACCGCTGCGGGCTCTGATTGGCTCCCTGTCCCTATTTAAACCCAGTCTTGTCAATCCCCTGTGGTCAGTCCGTCTGTGAACCTCTGTTTTTGACCCTGATTCCCGCCTGTCCCATTTTTGCTCCCGTTTGTCTCCGGCTACGACCTGTTTTTGATCCCGACCACGCCTGCTTCTCCGTCCCGGTTTACGACCCAATATTGACACAGACTACGTCTACTCTCCCGTCCTGGCTTAGGACTCGTTTCCGACCCCGACCACGTTTTTTGCTCTCCCTGTCCCGGCTACCAACCTGTTTTTCCGTCCCTGACACGGCCCTCGCTAACTACGGAAGATCTGTATTCCGATCACAATACGAGTGCGAGAGCGACTTGCTTCTCGCGTCTAGCCAGCACTGGATTGCGGGCGCTGCCCTTCTTCTCTCTATCTCAATGAACTTGTGAGAAACGTTGCGGAATTGGGTCTACCCTTTGTTCTGGACGTGACACCAATAGCTTACAAGCTTTAAAACGTTCGTTCTGCTTTTCGGCTGAATATTTTACTATTTGCAGCTTGTAATCTGCAGAATATGATTTTCCCTTTGGTGTCATTTTGTTTAGTTTCACTTTAACTCTTGGTCCACTGCCTCCAAGCTGCGTAGTTTAGCTAAAACGCACAGTTCGACGCTGAGGCACGCATGGCCGAAGTAAAGCTTCGTGTTTACTTTGGCAGCAAATTAAAGCTTTGGGTTTATTTCGGGCTCGGTTATCAAATCAAGTTAATCCGTCGGGTTTGGGCTGTTTCGGGTTATAATACCCGACACCTGGGTCAGGTCGTGCTGAATTTTTTAGGCCCGATCTTACCTCCGGCCTTCAGTAATTATTCTAAATCGCGATTAATTATTTCATAGCTATAAAACATTTACTGCTGCTAGAGCTGCCACACCTTTAAGAAAGCATCAATAATAACCTAATAACCTAACATTTTTGTATTTTTTTTAGGAATTCAGCCACATTTTACCTACCAAAATTATTTTTATTTGTGCACAAAATTATTTGCCCGAGAAATAAGTTCATGAAAGAAGATTTCAATTGCTATGTCGTAAAGCTTCTCATCAACCTTGAGCAGATCCTCCTTTCCAAGAAATAACAGCCTTTAAACCCGAGGTGGGCAAACCACGCCCCGTGGGCTACATGTGACCCGGCAGGCTTTTCATTCCGGCCCGCTGAAAAATAATGGTCAACAAAAATGTAAAATCTAAAAAGTACTACTTACAAAAAAACGTATATGGTCCCAACTTTGTCCTCATTGTCGTTGTATTTTTTATTACAATACTACAACAAAAATACTACTAAAACTAAAAAAATGACTCCAAAACGAAATATCAAATTTAGTGCTTGAATTACAGGAAAAATGTATGTGTTTACTTTTATTCTGAAAAACAAAAAAAAATACAACAGAAAAATACAATAATATTTCTAAAATAATAATTTGACTATAATACAAAAATTCACTACTACTATGACTACTACTACTATTACTACTACTACTGCTACTACTCCAGAAATACTACAAACATTACTACAGTAATATTACAAAAATACTGCCAAAATATTACTATAGATATACAACAGAAATACTGCTATGATAATAATTTAAAAATACTTCTACAAAAATGGTACACAAATGCCACGACAGTGACAATGCAATAAAAAATATACTCTTACTAAAATTTTATGTCAGAAATACTACATAAATACTACTAAGACATATTTTAACAAAAATACAACTGCAGCACTACTACAAAAACACTACAGATATACTACTAATTCTACTATGGTAATACTCCAGAAATATTACAGAAATACTACTGTGGAAATACTGTAAAGATACTACCGCTGAAGTGCTACAATAATACAACAAAAACTAAAGTAAAACTACAAAAATAATACAGAAATACTGGAAAATACTAATAACCACAGTGATACTACTAAAGTTGTCAAAACCAGAATGGAAGCAGGACCCAATTGCGTAACGTTTCTCACAAGTTTTATCAAAGGAAAGAGGGAGGACTGAGCCCACAATTTGGTGTTAGCTAGGTGCGGTAAGCAGGTCGGTCTGAAAGAAAATGTATCGTTTTGATGACAGAAGAAATCCTTCTTTTTTTCATATACTTCTAGTTTTTCAAAAGACCAGGACGGAGACAGGACCCACTTGCGTTACGTTTCTCTCAGTTTTATTGGAAGAAAGGAAAGGGTTGCTGGACGCAGGAAGCAGGTCACTCTGTACGCGGAAGTGGCGAGCGATGGTGGTGTCGGGGACGGAAAAACGGGTCAGTAGTCGGGACAGGAGAGCTAAAACGTGGTCGGGGTCGTAAGCGAGTCGTAAGCCAGGAAAGTAGAGTAGACGTGGTCAGGATCAAAAACGGGTCAAAGCCGGGGGACGGACAGGAGCAAAAAACAGGTGGGAGTCAGGGTCGGAAAAAGGCTTGCTTAGTGTTCACTGAGGTTTGCAGACGGACTGACAAAAGGGGATAGATAGGAGTGGGTTTAAATAGGGACAGAGAGCCAATCAGAGTCCGAGGCATTTGGCACCGTGCGCAGGTGATGCATATCGGTAATCATGACAAAAGTAAATATACATTTTTTGACTAGATGTCTTTAGAACTCAATGCCATTTTTTAAAAGAGTATTATTTTGCAATTTAGAATTTTCATTTATTAATTCATTGACTCATTCACCTTTTCATTCCAAAGCCGAATATTTTTTATCAACATAAAGACATCTAGCTTTACCGAGTAAAGCATCGTGATTCTATTTTCTTAAAAAACAACAGCAGAAAAAATATGCTCCCCCCGTGTTCTCTCTGGTGAGCTCGTATGCAGAAGAAGCAAGTGTATAATTTAGGCATCAGGGTTCAAGCACGGTCCCTTAAACATCACAGGACAGATCTGTCGGTGAGCATCACGCAGCCGGCCCTTTCCACTGTCACAGGACTGCTTAATATTCATGAGAGCAAATTGGAAGACAGTCATTTAGCTTCACGATGTGGTGTATAGCCTGCAGGCACATCAAATGAGGGTAAACGTTTACTCACATTGGACTGCTTGGCATCTGCCTGTCTTAAACATGTTTACTTTCGTTTTTCTCGAGATATGAGTGACTTTTCCAGAAACGAGTCAATATTTGGCAGATCTTTTTGGTTCCTGTCCTGGCAGCTAAAAGGACTTGGATAAATAGTGAATGGATCAGGGGTGTCAAACTCATTTTAACTCGGGAGCCACACGATAGAACAAACATTCTGTCTGGGGCCGGACGAGTAGATTAAAGAGGAAGAAAAAGAGAGATAAATAAAAGAGAAAGAGGGAGGGAAAAGGAAAGAGGGCGGGACAAAGAAAGAAAAAGAGAGAGAGGGAGAGAGCGTGAGAAACAAAAGAGATAAAAAGTCGTGAGAGAGGGGGAAAAGAAAGGGAGAGGAAGAAAGAAATCCAAATAGAACTAGAAAGACAGAAGGAGAGAAAAGAGAGAAGAGAGCGCGAATGGTCAGAAGAGAGAAAGAGAAAAGAGAGAAAAGGAAGTTAGAGCAAAATAATTTAAAAAGACACAGAGAGAGAAGGAGACAAAGAAGAACAAAGGATGAGAAAAAGAGAGACACAGAGAGTGAAAGAGAAAAGGGGTGGAAAAGAGAGCGAGAAAGAGAGAGAGAGAGAGAGAGAGAGAGAGGCAGAGACAGAGTGGAAGAAAAGGGGTGGAAAAGAAAGAGAGAGAGAGAAATAAATACAAGTACAGCGTCTTTGTGAGAGGAACCTGGCTTTGGCAGCATCAAGTGGACATATTGCAGCTTGTTTTTGTCTTGCGCTTCTCTGAGTGTTGTCTCGCGGGCCGGATTCCATCCCTTAGCGGGCCTGATCTGGCCCGCGGGCCGCCTGTTTGACACCTGTGGCCTAGAGTATAAATGGTAACTTTCTCAGTTTGAGTTTAGTTTCGAAAACGCGGGACGAATAGAATTTCCGTATTTTCCGCACGAGAAGCCACACCAGATTATAATGCGCGCCTTCATAAAAATTGTCTTTTGTCATGTATACGGCGCACCAGACTATAAGGCGCACGAAATTGAGACGTAGAGTAAGAGCTATTGGGTTCTTTGACTGCACTATGTTTACTGCTTACCTTGCACAATGTTTGACTATATTTTTGCACTAGGATGACTATTTTTGCACCAAATGTATAATTGCGCAAACCCTCACGATGCCAAACTGTATTATGATACCAAACTGTATGTAACATCCTACATGTCGACATTTCTTGTGTGAATATTG
Organism: Urocampus carinirostris; assembly: GCF_059441175.1. Taxonomy (NCBI): domain Eukaryota; kingdom Metazoa; phylum Chordata; class Actinopteri; order Syngnathiformes; family Syngnathidae; genus Urocampus; species Urocampus carinirostris. The sequence goes on from NC_142358.1 coordinate 32,707,989, forward strand.
TGTAAATTATTACTATAACCTTATCCTACTTGTTTTATAACCTTATCTTCTCTGTTCCTTTATCTTCTTGGCTTTTTTACCTCACTGTGAGTGTGTGAAACTGGAGGGTCATGCCCAATTTTGTTGTCACAATATGTTAACCCATTTTGTAACAATGACAATAAAGGTATATTCTATTCTATTCTATTCTATTCTATTCTATTCTATTCTATTCTATTCTATTCTATTTGGCAGATCTTTTTTGTTCCTGTCCTGGCAGCTAAAAGGACTTTGATAAATAGTGAATGGATCTTTAAAATCGAGGCCTGGAGTATAAATGGTAACTTTCTCAGTTTGAGTTTAGTTTAAAAAACACGAGACAAATACTGTGTTTATTTTACCTGTGAAAAGTGATGGGTCCCGGGGACTCGCATGCTTAAAAATCTATGGGTCCCAACAGAGATCTATTGGTCCCCAAAATTTAGTGTTATCGAGGTTGAAATTGTAAATCGGCGACAAATATATAATGTAAATCTTTAAATTCATTCAGTTTTTATCATCAAATTATTAATTCATTTCCTGCATCAAATTATTGATGGTAATATACCGATTAAAGGGATAACCACAAACCTGTCTTTTTTATTTTCTCCTTTTATACTTCCTTTTTTTCTTAACTTCTTTATACAACATATTTCGTAATATCAATCATTAAAGCAAGTGAGCCGTTTGAGAACCAAGAGTCTTTTTAATGAGTTGAGCCAAAAAAGCCGGTTCTCTAAAAAAAGACGGACTTCCTTTCAAAGTCTGACTTTGATGGCGATAGAAAGCATCATACCCTGCCTTTTAGGCCCAGCTGCAGGTGCTTTTTTCGATCCAGAGCGTATTGTTGATGTGATAACTTTTTGAGAAAGTCAAAATTAAAGAAGATTTGCACATATGTAATGGAGATTTGTGGCATGGCGGCTGGGTGGTTAGCGTAGAGCCCCACAGTGCAGAGGTTCAGGGTTCAAATCCAGCTTCCGCAGCCTTCCTGTGTGGAGTTTGCATGTTTTCCCCGTGCCTTCGTGGGTTTCCTCTGGGCACGCTGGTTTCCTCTCACATTCTCAAAAAACATGCATGTCAGGTTAATTGGCTGGTCCAAATTGTCCCTAGGTGTGAATGAGAGAGTGAGTTGTCAGTGCCTATGTGCCTTGCCCGAAGACAGCTGGGATGGGCTCCAGCACCCCCGCGACCCTACTGAGGATGAGCAATGCAGATAATGGATGGGTGTGATGGGGATTTGTCAAGTTGTTTTACGTACGTTCACAATTAAGGAACCAAATATATTGATGCACAGTAAAGGAAAATCAAAATACAAGCATTAAAGGGAATCAAAATATAAGCATAGAGTGTTTTGTTAGAGGATGCTGCTTATCTGCATGAGCGCGTGACGGATGAAACAGGATGTGTGGTGCAAGAACTAGAACAAACCGTTCTAGAACAAAACGGTGACTACCCGAACAGGTTGATGACTCAGAGGCCTGCGACCACAACCAGGAGGGGCCAACACGTGATCCTGCTGGGGAGGAAAGACCAATCAGAGCGAGCTAAGGATAAATGCAGTATACACATAGCCAATAGAATTATGCTAGAATGTTTTGTTGCTGTGCTATTTGCATTTTGTATAGTATAAATTAATGCTGGGCTACTCGGATGAGGGGTAAGCCTGCTGGTGGGAACAGAGACGTACAAGATTGTATTGAGAGGGACCTAAGACCCAGTTGCTTGTATTAAGTTTGTGTTTTAGGAATAAATCCGCTCGTGTGTTAAATGCCGGCTTCCTAATACCTTTCTATTGCAGAACGAGCGCGCGTATTTTTGGGGAAGGTCAGAAATTGAGTTAGAAAGTTAGATTACTAATGTACTGTAAATTTCGGACTATAAGACACTACTTTTTTCCCTAACTTTCAACCCTGCGGCTTATTCAGTGATGCGGCCAATTTATGTAATTTTTCTAATGGCCGCCAGCGGCGCTCGAGTGTTGCTACTATTAATGCCCTGTCACAGCCACCGTTTGGGATGAAAGCTATATTATTATTATTAAAGCTTTGAAAACTCTCTCGGTGTACCGTCTTTCTTTGTAGATATGTGTAACCCACGTATAATAAGTATTTGCAACTGTATATTTTTGTAATGTATTTATTTGTATTTATTTTAGACACTTATTCTGATACCTTTTGCACAGGTGAACGAAAAATGAGGGGCGGAACAAAGGCGGGGTGCCGAGTTTAAATGGGGACCGCTAAAGGTGAGGGACAAACAAGGAAAGAAGAGGGGGTAAAAAGTTGGTTAAAGAAAAAGGAGTTGCGTGAGTAAATGTGTTCATCTGATATATTTTTCCCACCCTTACCTTTGGATATAAACACTTTTTTCCTTGGATTACTTTCAATGGGACCCGGACTCTGCAGGTCTGCATCAAACCTTAAGTACCGGTATCATTTTCCATTCATTTTGCCGGCTGTGAGTTTTGGACTGTGGACTTTAATGAAGGACATTTAGTTTCAATCGCGGGACTTGAAGTCGGGTTTGGGTTAATTTTGTGTTTATGAAACATGTTTAAATGTTGCCGCATGCGGCTTATATACAGGTGCGGCTTGTGTATGTACAAAATCGGTTTTCCTCTTAAAATGTGGTGGGTGCGGCTTATAATCAGGTGCGCTCTATGGTCCGGAATTTACGGTGTGTATTGAGAAAGTAATAATTCCAACAACAGGCAGACACAGGCAGAAAAAGGCCGGGTCAACTCTTCAGTCAATCAGACTGCAGAACGCAATGCATGCAAGTAGAAAAAACTGTGATACAGTGAGGAATTACTGTAATCCATAATTGTACAGTATCCCTTAATTCACCCAGTTAAGATCATGAAAAATGAGGCCAATTACGCAATTTCCTCTTGGTCCCCTTTGTGAGGTCCGACCAGGCAACGCACCTGCAGAACCAGACGGTGAACCCCGGCCCAGGGGGTGCACAGCAGTCAATTATCCAAACGAGCCGCGCTGTGAAACGGTCAATTTCTCTATTTTTAATTAAATCAATCCGGCTTTTGCCCTCGCGGACTTTTCTTATGCGAAACAGACGAATATGGAAACAGCCGGGACATAAATCCTAATCCAATTTCTCCGATGCCGGGACGGAATAAAAGCTTTGGCGGCGACCATGCACGTCTCTGATCTACTTCCCTACCACGTCAATTAATTCGATATACGGTCAGAAAAAAACAAACATCCAGGAGACAAAAAGTAAAAAAAGAAAAATAGGTTTGCAAACATAACTTAAATAAAAACACCTTAATCATTGCTCTTGTATGTAAAAGACATCTTCACTTAAGGAAGGTTTCCTTGACAGACACGTGAACAGGACATTTATCAATAGTGAGATATTTATTTTTAATATAAAAAAGTATTAATAGATACCTGATAAGGAACTATAATTCAGTTACTAGTTAAGCGATTGTAATCCATTACATCATTAGTTACTTCTAAATGAATATAGTTACTTAGAACTTGTTACTTAGTAACGAGTTCCACCTAACACCGATTATGACGTTCCATGATCAGTGTTGTGATCATAGAAACTAATATATTTGATCATTTTGAAACAATTTTTTACCACATTGTCCTAAAAAAATAATTTAAAACTTGAAAAATATATATTTACTAGATTTTTTATTGTTTTTTTTTTCTTCCTCAAGAATTTACAGTGATATATATATATTTTTAACTTTTAAATTTTATGGGATTTGAACATGTTTCTTTTCTGGTAAATTTGGAAAAAAATACCCCTTCAAACCAGCAATATGTCATGATTGCCCATTGCCCCCACCTGTGCCCGCTCGTTTGTTGCCAGCTGCTGCTCGTTGCCTGATTCCCCTCCTATTTAAACTCAACGCCATTCACTCCTTGTCAGTCCGTCAGCGAACCTACGCACATGCAAGGCAAGCACTATTTGACTCTGGCTCCCGTCTGTCCCGTCCTTACCTGTATATTGCTGGTCTGCCCCTGGCTTCCCGATCGTCTTTGGCTTCTTGACTTTTTTTCCTTCCTTCGACCACGCTCTGATCTCCTGTCCCGGCTACTCGACCCGATGTTTGCCCACAGACCACGCTCTGATCTCCCGTCCCGGTTACTCAACTCGTTTTTGCCCACCGACCACGCTCTGATCTCCAATCCCAGCGACTGAACTCATTTCTGCCCATCGACCATGCTCTGATCGCCCGTCCCGGCTACTCAACTCGTTTCCGATCCCGTGAGCTCCCTGCTCCTCCTGCCCAGTGATCGCCTGATTGTTGGTGCTTGCTTTCCCATACCTGACTCCTCAGCTTCCTTAATAAAGTTTGTTGTAAATCGTTACGCGTTCTGGTTCTAATACAATATCATCCATCACTTTTGACTTTTACAATATGATTTAATTTTTATTCCTAACCTTTTCAAATTAAGAAAAAATATACTTGATATGAGCTTGAGGGGGGCAGCACGGCGGCGCAGTGGTTAGCGTGTGTGCGGCACAGTTCATGTCTTGGGAACCTTCTGCGTGGGTTCAAAGCCAGCTCCAGACTTCCTGTGCGGAGTTTGTATGTTCTCCCCGTGCTTGCGTGGGTTTCCTCCGGGCACTCCGGTTTCCTCCCACGTTCCAAAAACATGCATTTCAGGTGAATTGGCCGGTCCAAATTGTCCCTAGGTGTGAATGAGCGAATGAGTTGTCTGTCCCTGTGTGCCCTGCGATTGGCTGGCAACCAGTTCAGGGTGTCCTCTGCCCACTGCCCGGAGATGGCTGGGATGGGCTCCAGCACCCCCGCTACCCTACTGAGGATAAGTGGTGTAGCTAATGAGATGAGAGATGAGAGATTTCTAGTGAAGGAGGTGTTGGGATTTCAAATGTGCCCAAGACTTTTGGAACACCTCGTACAGAGAATCAAATATCGAATGATGAGCATGTAAAAATGTAATGTGTTGATTGTTTCTTTTAATCAATTGTTTTATTCTCTTTTTTTATATGAATGTTTGAAAGTCACTGAATGTATTCATGTGTTCGGGACCCAAATAATGAAGTTATTTGATTTAGACCAGCTTTCTGGCCTTGGACAAGGTCGCTGATTCGAGCCTCAGCCGAGTCATAACTAAGACTTACACATTGGTAGCCATTGCCTACCTGTTTGGTGCTCTGGATTAGGGGGTTTGGTTACACATATACGGCGCACCAGACTATAAGGCGCAATTGAGACGTAGAGTAAGTCGCATCTGTGTGAATAGGAGCCGACCCCTGATTACTTAGAGATAAGACGAGGTAAAAGAATAATTTGATTGAAAGGTTTATTGATTTTTTTTTAAATCTCTTCAACAGCCTACCATAAGCTAATCTAAGTCACCCGAATAAACAGTTGTTGTCAAGACCAGAACAGAAGGAGGACCCAGATACGTAACGTTACTCACAAGTTTATTGAGATATAGAGGAAAATCAGCGCCAGCGATCCGGTGCTCGCTGGACGCACGAGATCGCAGCGTGTTCTGAATGCGGAAGTGGATCTTCCGGAGCAGGAGATCGTAGCGTGGTTAGACGGGAAAAAACAGGTCGCTGGCCGGGACGGGAGATCGGAACGTGGTCGGGGTCAAAAAACGGGTCGTTAGCCGCGACGGGACATCAGAACGTGGACGGGGTCAAAAAACGGGTCGTAGCCGGAGACAAACGGGGAAATCAGGAACGGATGAATGGAAAACAGGTGACAAAACGGGACAGACGGGAGTCAGAGTCAAAATGCTTGCCTTGAGTAAACAGAGGTTCGCTGACGGACTGACAGCAGGCGAGTGAAAGGACTGAGCTTAAATAGGACGGGGAATCAATCAGGTAACCAGCAGCAGCTGGCGGCAAACGAGCGGGCACATGTACCGTGTTTTCCGCACTATAGGGCGCACCTGGTTATAGGGCGCACCCCCAAAAAATAGTTTTTGGTCCTATATCTTCCATAGATAAGGCGCACCGGATTATAAGGCGCTACAATGGGAACGTCAACAAAACAGTCAGATGATTCAGTCCAACTGATTACCCCCTCAACATTCCCAAAGCTTGCAAAGAAGCAAATACGTGTCGTAGACACGTGCGCATGCGGTGTCCGTACGATGTCACTTAAATGCGTCATTTCAAATATCATTCGGAAGGTTGAAGTCTTGGGATTCAAGAAATGCCAAACATTTCTATGTTCCTATTTTCTTTTTCGCTCACAACTTCACTGTGCATATGACAATAAACACTTGGAATTGAGTTGAATTCACTCAACTCATCACAGCAACATCAAGATCGTTCTAAAACAAGATACCGGGAAAATATAAAGCCGCATAACTCACCTAAGTTCTCACGTTCAATAATGATACGCATTCATGGTCTTCTTACAACCGTGAGTGAAGTAAATCCAGGAGAGTAGAATATTTACAAATACAGACTGATGAAACATGTTTATTTATAGCGTACTTTAGCAAGCTTGCTACGCCATTGCTAAACTCGGCCGATTGTAGGGTTTGTTTTCGCCATCTAGCCAATTCGAGGCTCCAAATAACTTCAGCCAATAGTGATCGATTCAAATGATGATTGACACATTGGTTAGCCAATGAAACGCCGGTATAAAAATCCCAGCATACACCGCGGACATGCTACGCCATTGCTAAACTCGGCCGATTGCAGGGTTTGTTTTGGCCATCTAGCCAATCCGAGGCTCCGAATAACTTCAGCCAATAGTGATCGATTTAAATGATGATTGACACATTGGTTAGCCAATGAAACGCCGGTATATAAATCCCAGCATACACCGCGGACTTGCTACGCCATTGCTAAACTCGGCCGATTGCAGGGTTTATTTTGGCCATCTAGCCAATCCGAGGCTCCGAATAACTTCAGCCAATAGTGATCGATTCAAATGATGATTGACACATTGGTTAGCCAATGAAACGCCGGTATATAAATCCCAGCATACACCGCGGACTACTCCACGTTCGGGGTAAAATCGAGTCGGCGGCTGTTGAGTAAATTGCGAGACCTTGCGAATTTAATATTGAGCCATATATAAGGCGCACTGTGTTATAAGGCGCATGGTCAGCTTTTGAAAAAAATTAAGACTTTTAGGTGCGCCTTATAGTGCGGAAAATACGGTAATGTAATGAGTAATCATGACAGTTGTGGCTTTTTCCATTTTGCCTTCGACCCCTGTTGGTTTCTTGTTTTTTGTAAGTGTGCATATTATGTATTCATTGATCTACTGAACCTTAAAACTACCGTAGAATAAACTCTTTTAGATAGAATTGTAAACCAAGTGTAAAGACTTTACACTAATGTTTTTTATTGGTTATTTTCAGCAATCCTTTGTTATATAGAAAATAAAGTAACGCCAATTTTGTAAATGATCTAAAACAAACCACAACGATTTATCCATAAACGAATAAATAGCCATATAAGTGATGAGTATCAAGTATGCTATGAATAAGTTATATTGATTTACATATCCACCTTAGCAGAAGTGTATGCTTCACTGAGTGCCACTCTAAATTAAAATTGTCCTTTTCACTAACCTTGAGCCACCATCCGTTTAAAGGTAGATTTTTACACTCTCGTTAGAGCTCCAAGGTGTATCATCAATGTACTGTAGACCAGAGAAAGATTGATGGCGCTGCCATAAGAGACAGACAATGGATGAGAAAAGACACTGACTTTGATGAGTCTGGAGCAGTGTTCCCTCTAAGCTGCGCGCGTGCGCAATTGCGCACTGCTCGCACATTCTGAGCGCACAAGAAAATCTAGCCAGCGCGCAAAAATGAGGGCTCAAAATTACTTATTAAGAAGCGACTTAAGTCAAAGTTACAGAGCATTAAGGTAAAAATACACGGGTTCCCCTGACGTTGTGTCCTAAATGCGGTATTTTGAAGTCTAACGAAGTTGAGTAAAGTTAGTAGAGTATGTCGAGAACCGGCTTCTTCGGCTCGGCTCACTAAAAGGAACCGGCTCTCTCGAGTCCTAAACGGCTCTTCAGGTTGTTTTTGCTTCTTTAATCCCAACTTGAACAAATATTAAGTAAAATTTTGCACAAAATGACTTAAAGGAAGGGGGAATAGAACAAAAAAGTTTCAAAATGAAAAAGTAGTGAAAAGCTGAGAAAAAAAGAAACAAAAGGAACACAGAGAAAGAAAAACAGAATTTGAGAAACAAAAGAGATGAAAAGAAAACTAGTGGGAGGTAAAGAGAAAGAAAGAAATCCACAGAGAAATAGAAAGCGAGAAGGAGAGAAAAGAGAAGGAGAGAAAGAGAAAAGGGGAAAGCAAGAGAAAGAGAGAAGAGAGAAAGAAAAGGAAAAAGGAAGAGAGAGCGATATATGGTAAAAAGACACAGAGAAAGAGACAAAAAGGAACAAAGAAGAGAAAAAGAGACAGAGAGAGTGAGAGATAGATGGCGAGTGAGAGAAAACAGAAGAAGAGAGAGAGAGAGAGAGAGAAAGAGAGGAAGATAAAGAGAAAGAGAAAGAGAGAGAGAGGGATAAATACAAGTACCGTGTTTGTGAGAGGCAGCTGGCTTTGGCAACATCAAGTGGACATATTTCAACATGCAGCTCATTATTCTCTTGTGCTTCCCCCAGCATTGTCTTGCGGGCCATATTCAATCCCTTAGCGGGCCGCCTGTTTGACACCCCCTGGTATAAACGGTCAGGCTTAAGTTCTCACCTCAAGGCTGAAAGTGGCGGACAAATCATTTTCCTGCTCACTCAAGGCTTGTTCACTTTGGATTTGTCCAACCTCTTGCTGTCTAAACAACACACCAATGTTTTTCCTTATTTAATGACTGTTGGCAAGATCGTTTTGGTGAATTATCGCCCCCTTTTTTTGGTGAAGCGGTAACGTTTCTTTGCGCCTTTAATGATCCAAATTTAAACCAACTCGGGATCTAATTGGTTAAATCAACAGTTTAATCATCACTTGTCTCATGCGAGTCTGCAGATTCTTGTCTGCAGGCCTCAGAGTAGAATTCTGAGCATAGCAACAAGAAATGGCTGAAATGTGATTAAATATCGAAGCACACATCTGGAAGCTGTGTAACCAGGGGGAAAGCTAAGAGACAATTTCAAATTATTTATTTAATGGACAAACTATAATTAACATCACATGATTCAGATATTTTAGCAGAAAAGGCCTTGCAGGCTGTCATGGCCTACCACTGATATGTATTTAGCTTCATTTACAAAACGCCACATTTATAATTTTCCTAAGGTATTGGACAAAACCCTGACTCATGTACGTCATTGGACATAGGTCTTTTTGGACACTTACCACAAATTCCGGACTATAGAGCGCACCTGATTATAATCCGCACCCACCACATTTAAGAGGAAAAACGATTTTGTACATACACAAGCCGCACCTGTATATAAGCCGCATGAGCCCACATTTTAACATGTAACACAAACACAAAATTAATCCAAACCCGACTTCAAGCCCCGCGATTGAAACTAAATGTCCTTCATTAAAGTCCAAAGTCCAAAAATCACAGCCGGCAGAATGAACGCTAAATGAAACCGGTACTTAAGGTTTGATGCAGACCTGCAGAGTCCAGGTCCCGTTGAAAGTAATCCAAGGAAAAAAGTGTATATTTCCAAAGGTAAGGGTGAGAAAAATATATCAGATGAACACATTTACTCACCCAACTCATTTTTCTTTAACCAACTTTTTACCCCCTCTTCTTTCCTTGTCTGTCCCTCACCTTTAGCGGTCCCCACTTAAACTCGGCACCCCGCGTTTGTTCCACCCCTCATTTTTTGTTCACCCGTGCAAATCATATCAGAATAAGTGTCTAAAATAAATACAAATAGATACATTACAAAAATATACAGTTGCAAATACATATTATACATGGGTTACACATATTTACAAAAAAAGAAGGCACACCGAGAGAGTTTTCAAAGCTTTAATAATAATAATATAGCTTTGACAGGGCAGTTAATGGTAGCAACAATCAAGCGCAGCTAACGGCCGTTAGAAAAATTACATAAATTGGCCGCATCACTGAATAAGCCGCAGGGTTGAAAGTTAGGGAAAAAAGTAGCGGCTTATAGTCCGGAATTTACGGTATTAAAAAGCATTCATTTAATTGGAGCGTAGAAACTCTCCTGCGATATTTTTGTATTTTATCAACAGTTTGGTTTTGGGCAACTTGTTTTAACATACCTACAGTGTTCGTTGAACACTTCCATGTCCATTTGTCCACGCCAATACATAACAGATACTTTACCAGTATCACTTGAGAATCTAAGATTGTATTTCCAGAAATGTCGTGTAAGTGTGAGAGAGACCCCCATGAGCAAGATATTCAAGTCTTTTTTTGCTGGTCTGTAGCTGCGTAAGACTGGGAAGAGATTGGAAAAGTCTGCAATTTGAAACCTTGTTAGAAATTTATGAAGTGCTAAAATGTTTTCTCTCCAGGGAGAGTCTGAGCCTACCGTCAGTGTCACTGTCAGCCATTTAGAGCCTAGCCACGGTGCTCGTAGCCGGGCTTGAATGGCGGACCCACAATTGACTCAGTTTGATCGTGCAGCTGCTGTAGCGTAGATATTTGTCCAAGATGGCCGTCGATATTAACATAGCTTGTTAGCGGTTCCATCTACAGGGTTGGGTAGGGTTATTTTAACTTGATTACTTTTGATTACTTTTGGATTACTCCAATACCAAATATGCTAATAAAAGACAAAAGAAACTAAAATAAAATTATGACTCACAACACGTGGTAAGCTTTCTCTCCTGGCTTTGATCTCTTTGATCTCCGGCAAAACTAACATAAAATGCGACAGAAACAAAATGAAAATAAATCCAAACAGCCAACATCATTTTTGCTGTTCCATGTATTCCATTACTCCCCAAGCCTGCACAAAATTTAATAATTTTATTCATATTTAGTTCCTTTTGTCTCTTATTAGAATTTGGTATTTGAGTAATGTCATGATTACCTAAGTGGAGCCACCTGGGGTAATCATCTGGCGCGCTGGGATGCGCTCCCTTTTTAAGCACGCTACGCCGAGACCTCTTCGTCTGATGATTACTTCTGTACCCCGTATGACTCTCCCGACTACCCGTGCCTTCTTGACCTGTTTACCTGATTCTGCCTGCCTGCCTCCGATCCGACCTGCTTCTGTCCCACGCTACGATCTTCTCTCCAGTCCCGGTAAACTCGACCTGCTTCTGTCCCACGCTACGATTGGCTACGTGTTCCGAAGTTGTCTTCACGGCTTTGCTGCTGACGTCCGACGGTCATCGCGTCTCCCGCTAACCCTGTACGCTTCCCCAAATAAAGACTTGTAACGAACGCTCTGGGGTCTCCTGCTCTGTTCTGGTCCCCCTGACAAGTAATCCAAAAGTAATTGATAGTAATCAAGTTAAAGTAACCCTAACCAACCCTGTCCATCTACATACAATAGACCACACAATTCACAACAATCCAAATATTTGGCTTATTGTTTACACTTTACCAAGTATGACCCTGTTTTTGTTACGATTTAAGGTGGAACTAGATGCAGGAAAGCATGAATGGAGGCTGTGGTGGTGTTCAAAAAAATGGATGATGTTCGATAACAAAACACAGGAACTAAGTAACAAAGAAATAGTTAAAAAAGACAAAAGTGTCCAAACAAGAAACAAACAAACAAACAAACGAACGAAAAGCCAGACGTTGAAGTGGAATCTAGGATGAAAGTGGAAAACAATGAAAACGGATACCAGGAATTTATCTAGACAGTGTAGTGATAAAGACCGGACACAGTATGTGGTCCAACCAGTCCTAATAAAGCAGGGGTGTCAAACTCATTTTAGCTCGGGGGCCACACGATACCACAAACATTCTGTCGCGGGCCGGACTAGTAGATTAAAGAGAAAGAAAAAGAGAGAGAAAGAAAAAGAGACATAAATAAATAAGAGAAAGAGGGAGGGAAAAGGAGAGAGGGCGGGACAAAAAGAGAGAGAGGGACAGTGTGAGAAACAAAAGAGGTAAAAAGAGAAGTCATGAGAGAGGGGGAAAGTGAGGGAGAGGCAGAAAGAAATCCAAAGACAAATAGAAAGACAGAAGGAGAGATAAGAGAAAAGAAAGCGCAAAGGGTAGGAAGAGAGAAAGAGAAAAGAGAGAAAAGGAAAAAAGGAAGTTAGAACAAAAGAAGTTAAAAAGACACACAGAGAGAAAGAGACAAAGAGGAACAAAGGAAGAGAAAAAGAGAGACACGGTGTCACGGGACCGGACCAGATCGGAGGCAGGAGGCAGGAAGGGTGAACTCATTCGCGTTAACGATCAGTTACTTTTATTAAGGAAATAAAAGTCGTCCAACACTCAGGGACAAAAAAAAAAACAGGCTTACAGGCAAACAGGAACTCAGACTAGGAATACTCACAAAACAGGCTTTTACTCAGAACGGGCAAGTACAGGTTTCCTCAAGTCAAACAGAACAGAATAATGCAAAGTAATGCAATGAACCCGCAACCGGCAATCCCCAAAACCCGCCCTTAAGAAGCACACACGCAAATTAGAAAATCTGCTACAGCCGGTGCCAAGGGGGCGGGGCCAGCCGGTCGCCACGGCGACCATGCTGGACATGACACACGGAGAGTGAAAGAGACAGAGACAGAGAGTGGGAGAAAAGGGGTGGAAAAGAGAGAGAGAGAGAGAGAGAGAGAGAGAGAGAGAGAGAGAGAGAGAGAGAGAGAGAGAGAGGGAGGTAAATACAAGTACAGTCCCTTTGTGAGAGGCACCTGGCTTTGGCAACATCAAGTTGACATATTTCAACCGGCAGCTTGTTTTTCTCTTGCGCTTCTCTGAGTCTTGTCTTGCGGGCCGGATTCAATCCCTTAGGGGGCGTGATTTGGCCCGCGGGCCGCCCTTTTGACACATGTGTTATAAAGGGTTAGGGGGACAGGTGTGTCTTGCTCCAAACCCAGTTGGCACCTTCTGGGGCAAGGTGGCGGTCCAAATCCTGACAGTTTTTCTTTTCCCCGTTTCCAGTTTTCAGTGAGGACCTCCATTCCAGCTTATACTTTGTCAATGCATCGCTCCAAGAGGTAGTGTTCGCCAGCACCACAGGGACCTCGGTGCCCTGTCCCGCCGGGGGTGCGGCCCCCGCCTCGCTGCGTTGGTACCTGGCCACCGGGGAGGAGATCTACGATGTCCCGGGCATTCGCCACGTCCACCCCAATGGAACGCTTCAGATCTTCAACTTCCTGCCGTCCAGCTTCAGCAAATTGATCCACGACAACACGTACTACTGCACTGCCGAAAACCCCGCAGGCAAAATTAGAAGTCAGGATGTCCACATTAAAGCTGGTAAGAGTACCGCAGTATCTATCTATCTATCTATCTATCTATCTATCTATCTATCTATCTATCTATCTATCTATCTATCTATCTATCTATCTATCTATCTATCTATCTATCTATCTATCTATCTATCTATCTATCTATCTATCTATCTATCTATCTATCTATCTATCTATCTATCTATCTATCTATCTATCTATCTATCTATCTATCTATCTATCTATCTATCTATCTATCTATCTATCTATCTATCTATCTATCTATCTATCTATCTATCCTGGTCATTTCCCTCGAGAGGGGTGACCGACAGCAAGGACAAACACATACAAAAAAAGAGAAAATAAAAAGGGAAAAAGGAGCAAAAAAACACATACAAAAATCTTTGGATCATGGCCAACCCAATTGCCCAAACACCCAAACAAGTTAAGCACCTCGGCACCCAAGTTAGTCATGCTTTCGTCCCACAAGGGACACAAGAAAGCGGCCGTGTCACTCAGGTCAGGGTGACACAACACACTCTTCTGTTCAACAGCATGGCCCGACAGCTTTCACTGGTTTACCCCTGCTGCATCATACGGGTGCCCCGCCCATCCCTTAGAACATGTGGAAAAACATCCCACTATACATTTACAACACGTTTCCACTCATTCTTATCACCAACCAGAGCTCTAGCTTCCACTGTATTTGGATCTCTTTCCTGCAGTGCACTCATAACACCATCCATCCACGTCAATGGCGGCCTTCCTCTTGGTCTCCTTCCATTGACTTCCGCTCTCTAGATCCTCTTCAACATTCGCTCCTCATCCATCCTCTCCATGTGTCCAAACCAACCGAGTACACTCTCCACACGCTTTCTCAGTTCCACTACTACTCCAGTTCTGTCTCTCACAATTTCATTTCAATCTATCCAATCTTGTCACTCCTAACATACTCCCCAAACACTTCATCTCAAAAACATTTAATTTCATTTGTGCTCTGAAATCTTTAAAAATGTAAATACAAAATTCCAGATATTTAAAAAAAGAGATGCCTTTCAGGCAAAAAGCTTGCCTGACATACACAAGAAAGCCATACTTACGAGAATTTCCAGACGCTATTACTAGAAGACCACTCGCTGCGTTAGCACTTGCAATTCCCACCATACAGACCTGATCCAGCACACTTGTGTTGTTATTTATCTAATTACTTTATTTTTATGTTCAATTACTATGTGAATATGGTTTTGAGATCACAAAGATGTCACTTATAGATATTTAGGGGTTAACTTGAATGGTTTAGGGAGGCCGGGACCGGATTAATTGGTTTTTACTTATTTTTTATGGGGAAAATTTGTTCGAGATACGAGAAATTCTAGATACAGGCTCAAATTAATCTTGTATGTAGAAGGGCTGCCGTACCCCAAATAATTTTAGTATATATATTCTTATTTTACAAGAAACTAAATGAGCCTTAAAATAGTCAGACTTATTTTTGTTACGGCAATGTAGGAATATTGTCATGCACAAGAACAGGATCAGGACCCAAATGCGTGACGTTTCTCACACAAGCCTTTTATTTTCCGGGAAATGGAGAGTCATGCATGTTGGGCAGCAGTCTGGCGTGGAATGATAGGAAGCCAGAGGCCACCGAGATCGATACCAATTGCTCGAGTAGATATTGGACAGATGGGGTCGATACCGGACAGGACGGACAGACAGGATTGATAATGAAACAGGATATTGAAAATAAACAGGACAAACAAGACGGGATCAAAAACTGGAGAGAATAATAAACAGGACAAAAATAGACGGGAACGAATCTGGAAATCGATATTAAACAGGACAAAATTAAACGGGAACAATACCGGACTGGCAGCACGGCGGCGCTATGGTTAGCGCGTGTGCGGCACAGTTCTGAGGTCATGGGTTCAAATCCAGCTACCAACCTTCCTGTGCGGAGTTTGCAAGTTCTCCCCGTGCTTGCGTGGGTTTTATCCAGGCACTCCGGTTTCCTCCCACATTCCAAAAACATGCATGTCAGGTTGATTGGCCAGTCCAAATTGTCCCTAGGTGTAAATGAGCGAGCGAATTGTCTGTCCCTGTGTGCCCTGCGACTGCCTAGCAACCAGTTCAGGGTGTCCCCTGCCCACTGCCCGGAGATGGCTGGGATGGGCTCCAGCACCCCCGCGACCCTACTGAGGATAAGCGGATGGATGGATACCGGACTGAATATACCAACATGACTGAGTCAGAACCCACGTCTTGCGGGGCAGAGGTTCGTTGACGGACTGACAAAGGAAAAATGACAGCACTGAGCTTAAAAAGATGGAAAGCCAATCTGTCTGCCGCAGCTGGCAAAACACACGGGCGGGACCAATTGGGCGCCATGGCAACTGTGACAAATATCAAATTACTTGTATCATTATAGCCCTTTATCACTGAATCTTAAAAGGATGTACAGTCCCCAATTACGATATTTACAACATCCCTTGATCTCAAAGCTATGTAAAGAAAATAGTTTACAGTCAATATGTTTCAGTTCGCTGTTTGTCTGTTATAGTTTCTCGGGAACCCTACACGGTCAGAGTGGCTGACCAGAAGGCTATGCGGGGCAGTGTAGCCGTCTTCAAGTGCATTATCCCAGCTTCTGTTGAGTCCTACGTCAGCGTTGTGTCCTGGGAGAAAGACACGGTCTCACTCAGCTCAGGTAAGACTGCTAAGCAACATTAAAAAGAAGAAACGGTCATGTGTGTCTGGACGCTGTGCACTGAATGCTTTCATTTTTTCAATCAGAACAACCTTTGGACAGATATTGCCAATTGTTTAAAATGTTCATATTCAAATACAGTGGAACCTCGGTTCTCGACCATAATCCCTTCCAGAACCCTGTTCGAAAACCGATGTGTTCGATCACCGAAATCATTTTTCCCATTACAAATAATGTAAATCGTTTTAATCCGTTCCAACACCCTGAATGTAATGAAATGAAATGTGAAATTAGGGGTTCAGTGTCCTACCCAAGGACACTTCGACATGTAACACGGACCAGCCGGGATTCAAACTGGGATCCCTTGATCCCAAGACGAGCGCTCTACCTCCTGAGCTACTTACCTTGAATGTTTAACGTAAACTAACTCAGGCTAATCGTACGTTCGCGTTATCGTAATCTTCCGTACGAAAGATTACGCTAACATGAACGTGTAAAAATAAAAAAAAAGGATAAAGAAAAGAATTATGAATAGGATTTCTTACCTTTGTGGTGGTCAGCAGAAGGCTCAGGTGGACGGTGGGGAGAGGAAAATCATCAAAAGTTTTTCAACCTCTTCCAAAACTTGTGTCCATTGCTTGCTTGTAGCACTCACTCCCTTAGCCACATCACTAGATTTCACAGCCTCCTTATTCTTTAGTATCGTACTAAACGTAGATTTAGCCATGCTGTATTCCCTAGCAAGATCAGACACTCGCACACCTCCTTCATATTTTGATATTATTTCTTTCTTAAATGCAATAGTTGTACGCACTACTTTTCTTTTTTCACCTGTAGCAACTTTGCTGCTTGCACTGACTTTCTACGGAGGCATAATTAGGGGCTAAAACACCCATACGCCGCTCAGCATCGCACCCTAGCGTACGCACTCAGGCATTACCGGCGTTCAAACTCCGATTTTTTGACGCAACAGCGAAGCAAGAATTTCTCGAAATTTTTGGTCGGACTCCTATTTGTTCGAACTGAGAGGCGTTCGAAAACCGAGGTTCCACTGATCAATCACACTATGTCTAGTTGCTAAAACCTGCTGCACTGGCTACAGTTGATGAATCTCTCGACCACGTTTGGTGTAGGGGCAACACTACCTGCAGTGTGTCTTGGGCAAATAGAGCCTGGAGGTGCTCCTTTTCTCTCCAGTCCGTTTTTTGGGGTAGAGGTTTGCTCCTCCACATGAAAAAGATATGACTGGTTTCCATGGTTATCAGTTGCAGAAGAAGCCTCCTTATCAGACTCAGATACAGCACCTTCCTCATCTGGTCACTGTTGTTTTTCGGAGACGCAGAGGCGTGTGTGTGACAGTACTGATACCAGATCCCAAAATCGCTGGGGGGAAATTAGGAGCTTGTAAAGGTTTAAAGGACTATTCTGGCTGGACTAAGGATGACATTTTGAGAGTGCAACTGATTGATAAAAATTTAATTACAAAAAAGGCTTCACTCAAGAAATAAAAAGCATTAAAACTAGTTTTTAAAAACGTAAATTTATTATTTTAAAGATTGTTAAAAAAAAAAAATCGACCCGGTTCTAAGGTTAAGTTCAAGAAAATAACCCAACTCCCTTTGGAGCCTATTTCATAAGGTATAACCCCAATTTTTTTGGCTGCTTTGAAAAAGATGACACGCTATGTTGGGTCGAAATAACCCAGGGTTTTTGCCTGATTTGAGCATACTATTTAAGATTTTAAGCAAAATTTTTGTTTTTGTTTTTAAAAAATGACCCTTACTCTCAATAAATTAACTTAAATAAAGGATGGACCCACTTATGACCCATATAAGGTCCGTTTGGACCCAGTTTTTTGTGGAGTGGGGCCTTCTGTATAGAAGATACATTTTATGTACGATAATAATCATCATATAATGAACTAGTAATCTACTGTTACCTTCTTGGCTGATCTCTTAAATTAAAAAAAGAAAACATATCAATGGTAATTTCCTGAGGTACACTGGACAATGTCTCACAACACATTCTACATACACAAATGCAAACTTACTAGTAGAAAAAATTCCTTTCATTGCCTTTCAATGTGAAATGAACATGATATCCATAAAGCTTTCTCAGAAACAGAAGGCCATAAAAACAAATTATATTTGTAATGTCAGAAGCAGAACGGAAACAGGACCCAATTGCGTAACGTTTACCACAAGTTTTATTGAAAGAAAGAGGAAGGGTGTCACGAGGCGTGGTGGCGTGGAAGGTGACCGGACCAGAACGGAGGCAGGAGGCATGAAGGGAGAACTCAAATGCGTTGACGATCCATAGGTTTTATTTAATAAAATAGAAGTCGCCCAATACTCCGAGGCAAAACAGAACAATACAGAGTTCCTCCGGCACGAACTCAACAGGACATGGCATCACAGACTAAAACAGGACAAGGCATAACAGATTAAAACAGGACAAGGCATAACAGACCGGGATTGTGAATAATGAGTAGTAATGAACCCGCAACCGCAGAGCCCACCATGCAGCCTTAAATACAGACCCACCATTAGTGGAAATGCTTTCAGCTGTTGCCCAGGGGGCGGGGCAGACTGGTCACCAAGGCGACCGTGACAGAGCCCCCCTCTTAAGGGACAGCTCCCGAGGTCCCAAAAAAGAAAAAATTACAACCTCACGCCCCGGAATGGTTCGACGCTCACGATTGGGGCAACCCCGCTCCCTCCTCCGAACACGCAGGAACGGGGAGAGGCAGGCGCCATCTGCGTCGGGCGGATCGGAATCGGCGCTCGGCAGGGGGGGGTCCGGCGGGCAAGCTGGACAGGGGATAACAGACAGGCAGAACCGACGAGAACAGGACAGGCAAAATCAGAGCAGAATCAGAACAGGTAAACAGGACAGGCAAAATCAGAACAGGTAAACAGGACAGGCAAAATCAGAACAGGTAAACAGGACAGGCCTCTACAGAAGAGTCGCACTCAGGTCAGGCCGATGCAGAAGAGTCGCACTCAGGTCAGGCCGATGCAGAAGAGTCGCACTCAGGTCAGGCCGATGCAGAAGAGTCGCACTCAGGTCAGGCCGATGCAGAAGAGTCGCACTCAGGGGGTTCAGATTCAGGAGAGTCGCACTCAGGGGGTTCAGATTCAGGAGAGTCGCACTCAGGGGGGATCAGATTCAGGAGAGTCGCACTCAGGGGGGAACAGATTCAGAAGAGTCGGACTCAGGGGGGAACAGATTCAGAAGAGTCGGACTCAGGGGGGAACAGATTCAGAAGAGTCGGACTCAGGGGGGAACAGATTCAGAAGAGTCGGACTCAGGGGGGAACAGATTCAGAAGAGTCGGACTCAGGGGGGAACAGATTCAGAAGAGTCGGACTCAGGGGGGAACAGATTCAGAAGAGTCAGACTCAGGGGGCAACAGATTCAGAAGAGTCAGACTCAGGGGGGAACAGATTCAGAAGAGTCAGACTCAGGGGGGAACAGATTCAGAAGAGTCAGACTCAGGGGGGAACAGATTCAGAACAGACAAGACAGGACAGGAAAGACTGAACAAAAATCAGTACAGGGAGACTCAAGGCAGGCATGGGAGTCGAACAGGCAGGCATGGGAGTCGAACAGGCAGGCATGGGAGTCGAACAGGCAGGCATGAGAGTCGAACAGGCAGGCATGGGAGTCGAACAGGCAGGCATGGGAGTCGAACAGGCAGGCATGGGAGTCGAACAGGCAGGCATGGGAGTCGAACAGGCAGGCTTGGGAGTCGAACAGGCAGGCTTGGGAGTCGAACAGGCAGGCTTGGGAGTCGGAGTCGGGCTGGCACGCAGGGGAGACGGAATAGCAGGCAATCGGCACGGGAGTCGGGCAGGCAGGCATGAGAGTCGAACAGGCAGGCGTCAATTCCTCCCGTGAGTCGATTCGAGGCACAGCAAGGGCCACGACGGGCGGGGCCGTGGTTCGAACGAGCAGGGAAGGCCAACTCAGTAGGCGCCTGCCGAACTGCGCTCTCCAGCTCTCCCCAAGTCGCGCTGGGATCGTTCGCTGAGTTCTCTTTGTTGGCGGGTTCATTCTGTCACGAGGCGTGGTGGCGTGGAAGGTGACCGGACCAGAACGGAGGCAGGAGGCATGAAGGGAGAACTCAAATGCGTTGACGATCCATAGGTTTTATTTAATAAAATAGAAGTCGCCCAATACTCCGAGGCAAAACAGAACAATACAGAGTTCCTCCGGCACGAACTCAACAGGACATGGCATCACAGACTAAAACAGGACAAGGCATAACAGATTAAAACAGGACAAGGCATAACAGACCGGGATTGTGAATAATGAGTAGTAATGAACCCGCAACCGCAGAGCCCACCATGCAGCCTTAAATACAGACCCACCATTAGTGGAAATGCTTTCAGCTGTTGCCCAGGGGGCGGGGCAGACTGGTCACCAAGGCGACCGTGACAAAGGGCTGCGCCCACGATCCGGTGTGCGCTGGACGCGGGAAGCAAGTCGCTCTCGTACTCGGATTGTGATCTGAACACGGAAGTGGATCTTCCGTAGCAAGCGATGGCGGTGTCAGGCACGGAAAAACTGGTCGGTAGCCGGGACTGGGAGAGCAAAGCGTGGTCGGGCCGGAAACGAGTCGTAAGCCAGGACAGGAGAGTAGACAAAGTCGGAACAAAAATGGGTCGTAAGCCGGGACGGGAGAGCAGACGCGGTCGGGATCAGAACAGGTCGTAGACGGAGACAAACGGGAGCAAAAACGTGACTGGTCGGAGTCAGGGTCGAAAAAGGCTTGCCTTGTACACACAAAGGTTCGCAGACGGACTGACAACAAGGGATTGACAGGACTGGGTTTAAGTAGGGCCAGGGAGCCAATCAGAGCCCGCAGCGGTTGGCGCCAATTGAGCGGGCACAGGTGATTCATATCGTCACTGATATGTAAACATTTTGCTATTTTTATGTAACTTTCTGTATTGCCTGGCATCAGTGTTCCCACTAAGCTGCGCGCGTGCGCAATTGCGCACTGCTCGCACATTCTCAGCGCACAACAAAATCTAGCCGGCGCACAAAAATGAAATGACTAATTAAGAAGCGACTTAAGTCAAAGTTACAGTGCATGAAGGTAAAAATACACGGGTTCCCCCGATGTTGTGTCCTAAATGCGGTATTTTGAAGTCAAGTCGAAGTAGAACGAAGTTGAGTAAAGTTCCTAGAGTCTCTCGAGAACCGGCTTCTTCGGCTCGGCTCACTAAAAGGAATCGGCTCTTTCCAGTCCTAAACGGCTCTTCAGGTTGTTTTTGCTTTTTTAATCCCAACATGACCAAATATTATGTAAGAATTGCACAAAATGACTTACAAGAAGGGGGGAATAGAAGAAAAAAGAAAAACATACCAAAATGAAAAAGTAGTGAAAAGCTGAGAAAAAAAGAAACAAAAGGAAGAGAAAAAAAAGAAGGAAAAATTTAGAAAACAGCTAGAGAAAAAGAAAAGCAAGAAACGTAGGAAAAAAGAGAAAAATAATTTTGCATTGCCGGAAACTCAGCAAAATGTCAAGTTTTGGACATGTTTTGATAATGAATTATCTTGCCACACTTGGGATTATGGTTGCTCACTGTTGTTTCAAGCGTTGCTCACCGACTTTGTGTGAACGCTCAGACCCGTGGAAAATTAGAGGGAACATTGCCTGGCATGTTTTGTTTAACTGTTTTTAAAATATATATTTTTCTTTATTGGTATTTCAAATTTATTGTTTACGTAAGACTGTGGTAAGATGTTTGTAGGGCAACGTTTTTGCGTTTGTTTAATAAAGCAATTATTAAAAAAAAATGAAGAAAAGGTCTGACAACACACTACTGTAGTGTACCCTAGTGTATCCACACTGGTTGAAAAACACACTTCTATAGTACAACCGCTTCCCTTTTTCAAAGTTTGGCCAGAACAATTGAAAAGGCCTAACGAAGCCCAGTTTTTACTGTTAACCGATTCAGGGTTGCCTTTTTCTGCGAGCGAAAAGAAACGCTTATCTCCGTGATTGCTCGGCGCTCCGCCTACGGGCTGATTTCGCTCAGCACGGTGCATTCAGGGACCTGTAAGTGAGCACTTGATGTCATTTGACTGAGGGCGAAATCTGGGACGCTGTTTCGTGGCATTTTAAATGCGTCTGTTCAAGCATGAATATGGTGTTCTCTGATCCATGCCGGAGTCTTATTTACTAGCGAGCTTGCCTGACTTACTCACTGCGAGCTGCCAGTTTAAAGACATTGCCTAATGTCACCGAGATTTGGCCGACTATGCCACACGCAGATATGATTTGGAGTGATTGATGCAGACAACACACGGGCTGGTGTACTAATGAAAAAAATATCATTTATTTCATGTGTGTGATAGTGTTTGCAGAAAACAAATTGTCAGGACCAGAACGGAGACAGGACCCACTCGCGTAACGTTTCTCACAGTTTTGTTGGGAAGAAGGGAAGGGGGTGCATACGCGATCCGGAGATCGCTGGTCGTGGGGAACAGGTTGAAAGTGGTCTTTCCGTGGCGAGCCATGGCGGTGTCGAGAACGGAAAAAAGTCGAAAACCAAGAGAGGAGAGTAGACGCGGTCGAGATCAAACAGATGGTAGCGGGAGAAAAACAAGAGCAAAAACATAGGACAGGCGAAAAAGGGCTTGCCGTGTAGAAACAGAGATTCGCAGCGAACCGACAAAAGGAGACTGACATGACAGAGTTTAAATACTGACAGGGAGCCAATCCGTCAATACGCTGCAGCTGGCGCCCACGGGCGGGGCCAATTGGGCGCCATGGCAACCGTGACACAAATCACCTTTGTTTCAGGAGCGATTATCGTATTTTCTGCACTTTAAGCAAATTATAAGGCCAGCCTTCAAAAATAGTCTTTTCAAGCTCACATTCAAACAGTTTACCGTAATTTAATGTACTTATCATCAGGGTTGGGTAGGGTTACTTTTATTGGATTACATTCAATTACTTTTGGATTACTCCAATACCAAATATGCTAATAAAAGACAAAAGAAACTAAATATGAATAAAATTTACTAAATTTTGTGCAGGCTTGGGGAGTAATGGAATACATGGATCGGTCAAAAATGATGTTGGCAAGTTGTTTGGTTTTATTTTCATTTTGTTTCTGTCGCATTTTATGTTAGTTTTGACGGAGATCAAAGAGATCAAAGCCAGGAGAGAAAGCTTACCACGTGTTGTGAGTCATAATTTTATTCATATTTAGTTTCTTTTGTCTTTTATTAGCATATTTGGTATTGGAGTAATCCAAAAGTAATTGAAATTAATCCAGGTAATGTAACCCTACCCAACCCGCTTATCATACTTTGGGACAATTATTGTCCAAACCAACAACCAAAGAGGATTTGCAGTGTTCTGCGCTTCTCTTTTTCTTTCTTTTAGCAACCAAAAAATAACATCTTAAACACAAAAACTCAAAGACCACTCTATGTGTTTCTCAAAGGCACAACAGTTACCGTATGCAGTATCATTTCATTGTAAGTATGCGTTTCCAATTTTATCCCCCGGATTTTGTGGCATATAAGGCGCATCAGGTTATATGGCGCACATTCCTAGTGTTCATTTTACCTCTGAAAAGTGATGGGTCCCGGGGACTCGCATGCTCAAAAATCTATGGGTCCCAACAGAGATCTATGGGTCCCCAAAATCTAGTGTTATCGAGGTTAAAATTGTAAATCGGCGACAAATATTTAATATAAATCTACATATTTATTAAGTTTTAATCATCACAGTTTATTGGTAATACAAATCACTTATCACTTCAAGATTTTTCAGTTCACAACAATATTGTACATCATACAAAATAATATTGCTGAAATATTTGTCTGTATATTCATGCAGTTTTAATTATCACAGTAAATTGGTAATACAAAGCTGTTATCACTTCAAAATTTTCAGTTCATATATTCTTCGTGGTTTGCTGTCCTGCCATAGTTGTAATGCCTTCTCAAGGTCCAATGCATTATCATCCTCCTCAGAGCGTAACTAGGAATATAATTTAGTCAATTTTGGCTGAAAAGTCCTTTTCTTGCTAGGAGTATTCTTTTGTTTTTCTTTCGTCGAATCGCTCGCTTCAACACACGTGTTTTCCTTCCCTCCACGATCTTCCGAAGAATTTCTCCGCCGTTTTTTCGTGCCAGAATTATAGGCCGTTGTTATCACTTTCAGTATTACGTTTCGACTTATTATTGACACTGAAGAAATGACCAATTTTGTGTTGATTTTTACCTAATACTTACTGTTTTTTCGGAGGCATACTTCTCTTTCACTCGACAACAACCACCACAACAATGACGTCATCTCGAAGCAACGAGATCTCGTTTGCCGAGATCGGCGTGCAGACGAAATCTCGAACCGCGAGACCAAAACAACAATGCCGTATCCGCTTGACGAAAAGTTGAGTGCGGTAAATCTTTGTTAAAAAAAAGTATCGGGTAGTAATGACAATTTTGTGTCCAAAAAGTTGCGTCCCGGGGACGCACGTTGATTTGACCCAATGCGTCCCCAGCAAAAATGATGCGTCTAGGACACAGGGACGCGGGCAAACGAGAACACTGCTTTCCAAATTTTGGGGCAATTTTTACTTGCCTTATAGTCTGGACAATAGGGTATTTTTTCACGTCTTAAAACAAATATGAAAAATGAATTACACAGTTAGTGTTCAGCCCTTTTGCGCTGTATTTGTGCAAGGACGACAATATTGGATTGCTTGTGTTTACTTCAATAGTATTGCAGCAGGCGAGCCCTGTCAAAAGCATGAGCACACGGTCAAAATCACTGCTGCTCACTGATAAATATTTGATGATGGATTCTGATGCATGAGCAGATCCACCTCACACGGTTATGGAGAGCTTGCGTTCACTCCGAGGGTGTGGGGGCTGCAGAAGGACACCGACAGAGCTTTGACACCAGCGACGTGCTAGAGTTTGACCAGCCCTGTTTTTCTAACTCCTTCAACACACTCTTTTTTTCACTTTTTTCTCAATTTTTCATGAAAGAAGACCTGGTCTCAGTGGACATAACATAAAGCTATCTCCCAGGCATGTTGAATTATTAATCTATGGTTTTTGTTGGGACTGGGAACATCAAGCTTACCTCTCTTGCATCAAAAGGTGAAGCAGGAACAATCAATGCTTGGAGAGCGGCAAGGAAAAATGAATAGGATGGGTGCCAAGAGTGCTAATTGTATTTCTTTGTTGTTGTTGTTGTTTTACAGAGATGCTTTTCATGGAATATGATAATAAAATAGATGGATTCGTTTTGCGCTCATATCATAACGTTATTATTACTAGCACATGGTTTTAATGGATGATCAAAAATCCAATTATAACTGGGCTGCCAAAGAATGTTAATTTTGGGAAAGATCTGAGCATCCATCCATCCATCCATCCATCCATCCATCCATCCATCCATCCATCCATCCATCCATCCATCCATCCATCCAGTCATTCGTTCATTAGTCAGTCCATCCATCCTTCCATGTATCCCCTTACTGACTATTTATCATGTCTATTTGTCGATACATCCACCCATATATCCATCCATCCATCCATCCATCCATCCATCCATCCATCCATCCATCCATCCATCCATCCATCCATCCATCCATCCATCCATCCATCTATCCATCCATTCATCCATCCATCCATCCATCCATCCATCCATCCATCCATCCATCCATCCATCCATCCATCCATCCATCCATCCATCCGTTCATTTGTTCATTAGTCAGTCCATCCATCCATCCTTCCATCTATCCCCTTACTGACTATTTATCATGTTTATTTGTCGATACATCCACCCATATATCCATCCATCCATCCACCCGTTCATTCGTTCATTAGTCAGTCCATCCATCCTTCCATCTATCCCCTTACTGACTATTTATCATGTCTTTTTGTCGATACATCCACCCATATATCCATCCATCCATCCATCAATTTATCCATCCATCCATCTATCCATTCATCCATTCATCCATCCATATATCCATCCATCCATCCACCCGTTCATTCGTTCATTAGTCAGTCCATCCATCCTTCCATCTATCCCCTTACTGACTATTTATCATGTCTATTTGTCGATACATCCACCCATATATCCATCCATCCATCCATCCATCCGTTCATTCGTTCATTAGTCAGTCCATCCATCCTTCCATCTATCCCCTTACTGACTATTTATCATGTCTTTTTGTCGATACATCCACCCATATATCCATCCATCCATCCATCAATTCATCCATCCATCCATCCATCCATCCATCCATCATCCATCCACCCATCTACCAATCCATTTCCTCACTGATCCAACCCTGCGCCTATCTGTCCATCTATCCGTCCATCCGTCCATCCGTTCATTCGTTCATTAGTCAGTCCATCCATCCTTCCATCTATCCGCTTACTAACTATTTATCATGTCTATTTGTCGATACATCCACCCATATATCCATCCATCCATCCGTTCATTCGTTCATTAGTCAGTCCATCTATCCTTCCATCTATCCCCTTACTGACTATTTATCATGTCTATTTGTCTATACATCCACCCATATATCCATCCATCCATCCATCCATCCATCCATTCATTCATCGACCCATATATCTATCCATTCATCCATCCATCCATCCATCCATCCATCATCCATCCACCCATTTACCAATCCATGTCCTCACTGATCCAACCCTGCGCCTATCTGTCCATCTATCTGTCCATCCATCCATCCATCCATCCATCCATCCATCCATCCATCCATCCATCCATCCATCCATCCATTTTTTGCATTCGTTCATTAGTCAGTCCATCCATCATTCCATCTCCTTACTGACTATTTATCATGTCTATTTGTCCATCCATCCATCCATCCATCTATCCATTTAAACATGTTATTTCTGTCTAAACCAATCAGATTCGTTTCATGTGTTTTCGTAAATGAGTCTCTAGCCATTGGAGGTGTGTTATTCCTTCCTGAACCGTTCTTGGAAGTAGATCTAGGTGAAAGCTTGGGTGGGATGCGTCTCCGAATGGAAGGGCAATCAAAAACCTAATTTCCGACTCAGATTGTCATCTTTTCTTTATCCTAATACAATCTCAAGTTTTAACCTTGACATATACCTTTTTTTACAGTGTGGCAGGATGGGAAAGGTTGCTTTCGTAATATTTGCTAGATTTAATTGTTACAAAGAATGACAATACAAAGGAAATTATTATTATTATAATTATTATTTTTTAGGTTCACTATTATTTGATGTAATTTCCTCGCTTGTGTTAGCTTAGCAACATCAACAACTGAATTATACAGTGTGAAGTGCTCGTGAAATCAATGAACAACCGCCCATTCTCAATTGGTCTAAAACAGATGCATAATTACAGAGAAGGCCCTGTCCTACTTAATCAACTGTGATTGAAAACTTAATTAGAATATGAATTACCTCCGCGAATAAGGACTGCTTGCTAGTCATTTGAAGCGTCCTGTTTTAAATCTGAATGCGGGCAAGGCTAGTTCACCAGGTCCTAACGTTGCAACTAACATACCATTAACCCGTCATGAATTTTAAAACGGCTCTCGCACGTATGAGCTTTTATACGCTGTCCTCTGTCGCTTTTGATAAAAAAATCGGCGGAGCTAATAGAGAGATGAAAGACAAAGGGAAGAAAGGTAGTGGATGGGGAAGAGGGTTGGGGAGCGTTGTGTTCTTCTGTGTTTGGTAGTTGAAGGAGGAAAAGCTTTTTCTCCTACCCGTGTTATAATCAACATCCGGGTTCAGAGCCTGAACGAGTAAAACAAGCGCTGGGGTGAAGCAATTCTGTTGAGGTTTTTATTAATTCTGTTGAGATTTTTATTACTAAAAAGGAAAAAAAACGTGATATATTCTGGGACTGATATTTAACAACCAGTGTGTACTTATAAAAAAGCATTGTCAATATCCCTGAACGGCAGTGAGGTGTCGTTCACGATTAACGGTTCTATGAGCCGGAACTTAAAATAAAAGCCTGCTCCTGACCAATCAGGAGCCAGCTCCCTTTGAGACCCTTTTTTTTTTCTCTTGAAAGCACACGCGATTGGTCGATATGCAGTTTGTTCCCAGAGATTTTAACTCTAAATGAGTTTTTGTACTGTAAATATTTTCATTTACATTTTCTGAATATTTGTGTTGGACGATTAAGGTATCCTTTTTTAACGTAACAAATTGAATTTTCTTTTTCTGGTTTTTATAGTTTATACGTTGTTCCGCTGAAAAATAAATTGTTTCGATTTACATTTGTTGTGTAGTGTGATTTTTAGGAATTCCGTGTTGCTTGACTTTAAAGTTGCTCAGTACAAATAATCATTTTAAAGTTCTCTGTAGAGTGAAAAAAACATGTTACCCTAATTAAGTTGTATAATAGATTATTTGAATTAATCATCAAGTAATTTTGTGCATCATGATTGCTAATAAATCAATTAAAGCAACAAAAACATTTGAAGAAAGGTTTGGGAACCGAAAGAGTCTCTTTTTAGTGAGCCCAGCCAAAAGAGCCAGTTATCAAAAAAGATACGATATTCCCATCACGACTGACTGCTGTTTTTAATAGGAAATGGGCGTGGTTTGAAAAAAATGAAAGTTCCCAAAACTCTGTCCTCACCCCAAATCCTGTTCAGATTGGATCATGCTGGATTATCAGGTGGTTGGTCAAGATCCAAATTTAAGGCCTCCATTTCAGCAAAATAGATATCACTTGGAACAATGTAGAAACGGTATTAAAAGTGGATGAATGAAAATATTGAGACTTTAAGTAAATACAGTAAGAAGTACATAATAATTACTATTAATTAACTATAATGGTACTCATGTCTATGTTCTGGCACATGTCGACTGCACTACGTTTACTGCTCACCTTGCACAATGTCTGACCATTTCTTTTTTCTGCACTATGATATCTATGTTTGCACCAATGCATATGCTGACTATTTTTTTGCACTATGATGACTTTGCACCAAATGCAATATTGCACAACCCTTACGATACCAACGGTATCACGATAACACTGTATGTAACGTCCCACATGCCGACATTTCTTGTGTAAATACCATGTAAATTATAACTTTAGCCTTATCCCCCTTGTTTTGTTTTATAACCTTATCTTCTCTGTTCCCTTATCTTCTTGGCTCATACCTCACTGTGAATGTGTAAAACTGGAGTGTCATGCCCAATTTCGTTGTCACAATATGTTAACCCATTTTGTAACAATGACAATAAAGGTATATTCTTCTTCTTCTTCTTCTTCTATAATAACGATGTGATGATTAGAAAAAGAGCATTTTTTGGTTTTTCTTTTGCGTCTACTTACTGAAGAATAATCGAAAATTCTCATTTGTCCTTGAATTTCTGGTGAGGAGAATGTTGGTAAATTGAGATACTGGAAAAGAACTGCTTATCGAGAAGTTTCTATTGGCAAAATATATTCTGGAGACCACCCACATACAAGTCTTTAATCAGACAATCGTAGCAGTAGTCTATAAAATTTTGAAGCAAGATTTTGATACCTTTGTGAGGCGTTGTATAGGTCAACAGGAAACCGCAACAGCAGTTTTCTGCTTGACATCCGTTGGCACATTTTTGTATTATCAGCCAATTCTCAATATCAGTTAGATTTTTGTATTTTAGGCGTTGTACAGGTCAACAGGTAACCAGAGCTTCCTGACATTAGTTTGAACTTGTAGTTTGCATTAAAAATATCCATTTATAATAGAAGCTGATATACTTCATGTACAATAGGTCTACACTACTTACTTTACTTAGCGATGGCAGCTGGAGCAAAAGACTTGGCAACCTTGGTTACAGGGAGAAATGCCAACGGAGAATGGATATTGAAAAAGTAGTGCACAGCATGTCAAGAAGACCTTGGGCACTTGTGCAGTAAGCGAAGAAAATAACTTTTTTGAGGAACCGGAGTGTCATTTATCGGTTTGATTTTTCAAAAAAAATTGTTAGTTTTGACCTATAATCATCCCACAGCTGGCACAGATCTCTACAGCTACCAAACTTTTCATTTTTCATTGATTTTTCTCACTTTAATGTTCGCCCTTGACATTCCGCTTCCTTGAAAACTTTTGAAACGAAATTGCAGTCATTGTGAAAATCTTGTGGTACACATTTGGAGTTGGCATGTATTGATTTCAGACACATTTTAGTGTGATATTGTTTAGTTCACACGCACAATCTCTCTCTCTCATATACATACATGTATATCCATCTATATAAATATATAGATATGTATATCTTTATATCTATCTATATAGATAGATATATGTATATCTTGTCACGGTTGCCATGGCGCCCAATTGGCCCCGCCCGTATGGCGCTAACTGCGGCTCGTTGACAGATTGGCTTCCCTTCTATATAAACTCAGTGCCCTCACTCACCATTTGTCAGTCCGTCAACGAACCTCTGCACCGGCAAGACGTGGATTTTTGACTCTGTCCGGTTTCCTGCTGGTTTCCTGTCCGGTATTGTTCTGGTCTATTTTGTCCCATTTAATATTAATCTTCAGTTTCGTTTCCGTCTAGTTTGTCCTGTTTAATTTTGATATCAAGTTTTGCTATCAATCCTGTCTGTCTCGTCCTGTCGGGTATAGATAGATAGATAGATAGATATATACTTTATTCATCCCCGTAGGGAAATTCACACTTCCAGCAGTCTACCCCGTTGTTTATTAACAGATTAACATGATGCCCGAGGGTGCTTGTAGCGGAGTGGATGACGTCACGCCAGTCCAAAAGTTCGACATTCCTGCGGCAGATGGAAATCTTTTCTTTGTGAGAATCCAGGGATACACCACCTCGTGTTAGCAAGTCCGCCTCCTCTCCGATTCCCCCCGGCTTTCATGTCTCTGTTTAGCGACGTTGAAGCCGGATTTCTCCAGGTGGCTCCGGGTGGCTACACGTTAGCGTCCGGAATGCTAAACGTGAGCCACGTTTCCGCAAAACACAGCAACTGCGCTCCCTGTGCGCTTCGATGTTTTCAAAAAGCACTCGATGATCCTATTTGGTCGTGAGTTCGCATTTACCATGATTACGGATGGTACCGAAGACTTATAACGCCGCTAGCCGCTTCGCTAGCTTCGGCTTTTCTTCCACCATGGGCCCCTTCATCACGCCGGCACGAGAATTCCTCAGGGCAAGGAGTTGAAATACACGCATTTCTTGTGCGTTGAAACCCATGTCCATAGGATAGAAGTAATCCATAGTGTAGTTGTCAAAACGGGAAGAAAAAACACCGAAGATAGGAGCAGACAATAAAACAACAGGGCAGCTGCTGGAAAAGGCAGCCGCTCGTGGCAGCGCCGCTTTGATCAGCCCTTAATCACAAAATGTCTCTAAGGACTAGACCCCATCGGTCCGATATCTGCTCTTGCAATTGGTATCAATCTGGCTTCCTCTCATTCCAAGCCAGACTGCTGTCTTACGTATTCCGCCCAACGATCGCCGAATCCCTGGCGTTTGGGTTAAAGTGCATGACTGCCCCATTTCTCGTAAAATAAAAGCTTGTGTGAGAAACGTCACGCATTTGGGTTCTCCTCCTGTTCCGGTTCATGAGATGTATATATATATATATATATATATATATATATATATATATATATATATATATATATATATATATATATATATATATATATACACATTATTGAATTTTATTGTATTGTATTCTATTTTTGTGTTTATTCATATCTTGCACTCTCTTTTCTCCATTTTCTAAAGTTCAGGTAATGTGACTAAAAATAGTGTCAAGATAAAACCTGATGCATTTTCACACGACATCTATATCACTGGTGTTCCAGTGGTACTCTCACCGCCGTGACCCGGGCTCGATTCTCGTTGCATCCAGTATATTGCAATTGTGGTTAGCGATACTTTTCGACTGAGTAACATTGCACAAAAGGGGAAAAGCAAACCTTGAGTTTCGTTTTTAGGAAATGTGTGTTATACTGATACAAATAAATATAGCGACGAGATAAATGAATACAAATGTCATAGTAACAGTTTAGCTAAGCTCGACGGCAACCCAACAGTGCATTTTAAGGGATGAATGTGCACCTTGCATTCTGCGCAGGCCTCCTGATGTCGTTCTTCCTTAAGAAGTGCTTACGGAGCCTAATAAAACCGTTGGCTGGCTAATACAGCCTCAGTCTTAACCACACTTAACAGCAGGGATGTTAAGGACGTCTTCAAATAGGCTACTATAGGTGGCGGCTTGTAAAGGATCACTGCTCCCTGGAATTTATCATGCCAGCGATGTGCCACTGCCTCCATTTTTCACCCGGATTGACAGTGAGGGCACTGAGCGGCAGCAGGAGAGAGAGAGAGAGGAGGGGGGCTGTAAATCCAACACGCCCAAAGTCAGGCCAACCTTGAAAAGAGGCTACCGTAAAGGAAACAAGCCCGGGAGTGAAGATGGAAAGATATATCGCAAAGCCCGATGTAGGAGAAGTTGCATGAGGAGAAGAATACAAAAGGCGAAAGTTAGAGTAGTGGTTATTTAAACACTTGTGTTACAGAAATGAGTCGAAGCAGGAAAAGAAGCCAAATTTGGATTCAATTGAAAGATACTGGTTTACGGCTCCCTTAACCACTAGGGTCGCCCCTAGCACCACTTCCTGTGGTGTTTCTTGGGCAAGTACATCCTGGTAGTGCCAATCCCTTTCCGGACTGCGTTTTGAAATAGATAGTCCTGGTTTCCATGGTTACTGGTAGCAGGAGAAGCCTCTTGATCTGACTCAAATACAGCACCTTCATCATCAGGTCACTGTTGTTTTTCAGTGTGAAGCGTCAACCCGCTCTTCACAATTGTCCTGAAATGATATAGTATTGAAAAAAAAAACGTGGCAATGATGTTATAAATAATAGTTTATTAGTTAAATTAGTTAGTTAAATTAGTTAAATGTTGAATTGCAAATAGCAAAAAGGTCCTTTTTTTAATCACAACGGTACCGAAGAGTTATTAATTTGAATTTTTTGCCCCTGGGCTATTATGTTTAAAGAAAAAGTTATCTGTATAAATGAGTTAAAAGTCCACTTAAGAGTGAAAAAATAAAGGCTATTATAGTAATCTGATTGATTTTTTAAATCATTAATTCTTTTAGTGCATAATGTTACATGAATATTAGTAATTTCCCGAATAAAGCGACGTCAAGGCTCCGACCCAGGTTGCAGGTATTAAAGCCCGACACTGCTCGAGCCAGACGAATTAACTTGATTTTCAGGACCGAGCTTGAAGCAAACCTGAAATTTTACTTTTTTTTTGTGAGGATTCGGGAGGAGGAGAGGTGATTTATGATAAGAAATTAAAGCCCGTTTTTTTTTTTTGCACCGAGTTAATCAAGACTGTATAAGCATTTACATCTTCTATATTTTTCTGTATGCAAAGGTTACATTAACTGATAATTTTCCAACATTGAGGGATTTTTTTGAGAGTCCAGGAGGTTACGTTATTTTGACAGGTTGAAAAGTGGGCCATAAATCACAGCAGCAGTATGTCCTTAAGATTTTAGCGCTGCAATATAAGAGAGAGAGAGGCAGAGAGACAAAGAAGAACAATGATGGGTGGATAATAGTAATTTTAAAAAATGACAGCGAGAAAGAAACCCAGCCCAATCTAAACATAATGATTGAAATTTTAGGTTCAGGCCCGACCCAGGTTCTGGCCCAACCCAGGTTCGGGCTCAGACTCGGGCTTAGGATTCTACCTCTCTAGGTTACATGAACCCAATTAGACACCTATAAACTGGCCCCTGGTTTCAGTATTTAATCTTTTTTGTATTTTATTTTGAATTTTGCATCCTGGTCATCCGGAAAGGTGGATTACCTCATATGCGGTCCCCTTCTCAAGGTTTCTTCATTTTCGTCATACGGAGGTTTTCGAGTTTTTCCTTTCTCTCGTGTGGGTTTTAGATCAGGGGAAGGTGTAGTAATAGTCTATAGTCTGTGTATCCCTTTGAGACTCCTTGTGATTGAGGGCTATACAAATAAACATGACTTGACTATTTTATTCTATAGTTTTAAATACAGCTTGGGTGTGGGTGTATACAGTAGGAAGAATATCAGAATATCAGTAGGGAGAAATTACACGGTCTTGTACTCTTTTACACAGCACCACCGTGACTGGATCCGGATGTACTTCAACACGCTTACCCTTCGTAGGTGTTGCGTTCATCAAATAACAGTTAAATTACAAAATACTATGAAAAACACGTACTAGTACTCTTTACCGAGAACAGTAATCGCTTGCTTTTGTACCGCATCAGTCCCAACACTGGAGGTGAGTGGGCGAGGCTATTTTGCTGGGTAAACAAGGGGCTGCGACACGTCAGCCGCCTGATCTCTTTCTCACTCCGCCTCCCTCCCTCCATCTCAAGCTCTCCTTCGCGGACTCCATCTTTTTTTTTTTTTTTTGCTCGCACAAACATGGCTTGTTGTTTGGGAGGCTGAAAATGGGTCAAGGCTCAAGCAGCAGGGTGCGATTTCTCCCTAGAACAACACCGCAAACGTTGTATTTTAACCCCCCCAAACGTTTATCGGTCCAGCTCAGTGTCGTAACTTGTTGTCAGATACCGCTTTCAACCTTGACAAATGTGATAACGCTCAATTAAAAATGGGAGTGTCACGTTTTACCCAAATCTATTATATAATTTACACGTTAAGAATATTACTAGAATCCCTGTTTCACCATCATTGCAAAAAATGATAAGCTATCAATTGAAAACTTTGTGTATGTATATTCTAAAGGGGGCTGACTTTGGCTCTTATCTGTTTCCCGGCTTCGACCCGTTTTTTGATCTTGACCACGTCTATTCTTCTCTCCTGGTTTTCGACTCGTTGCTGATCTCGACAACGTTTTTTGCTCTCCTGTCCCGGCCACTGACTTGTTTTTTTCAGCTCTCGACACCGCCATCGCTCGCCACGGAAATACCACTTACGCATATGAGCAACCTTCTCCCCGAGACCAGCGATCTCCGGATCGTGTGTACTATCCTTTCCCTTCTTCCCAATAAAACTGAGAGAAACACACGCAAGTGGGTCCTGTCTCTGTTCTGGTCTTGACAAATACATGAATAATCATAAGGTGCATGAATGACCTCTAAATGATTTACTCAAAATATTGAAGAAATGATGAAAAAAGAATGAGAAGTATATCAGTAAAAAACTCATACATTATGACTGTATACACAATGACACGTTTTGATATCGCAACACATATCACGGTTGCCATGGCGCCCAATTGGCCCCGCCCGTGTGTCAAGATTGCCATGGCGCCCAACTGGCCCCGCCCGGGTGACGCCAGCTGGAGCTTGTTGACGGATTGGCTCCCTGTCAGTATTTAAACTCTGTCCAGTCAGTCTCCTTTTGTCGATCCGTCGGCGAGTCCTTTTTCGCCTGTCCTTTGTTTTTGCTCTTGTTCTTTTTACGCTACGATCTGTTTGATCTCGACCGCGTCTACTCTCCTCTCCTGATTTTTGACTTGCCCGCCGGTGTGTCTCGATTGCCATGGCGCCCAACTGGCCCCGCCCGGGTGGCGCCAGCTGGAGCTTGTTGTTGATAGCTTGTTGTTGGTTTGGACAATAATTGTCCCAAAGTATGATAAGTACCTTAAAATACGGCAAACTATTTGAACGTGAGGTTGAAAAGACTATCTTTGAAGGGCTTGCCTTATAATTTGCTTATAGTGTAGAAAATACGATAATTGCTACTGAAACAAAGGTGATTTGTGTCACGGTTGCCCTGGCGCCCAATTGGCCCCGCCTGGGTGGCGCCAGCTGCGGCTTGTTGACAGATTGGCTCCCTGTCAGTATTTAAACTCTGTCTAGTCAGTCCCCTTTTGTCGGTCCGTCTGCGAATCTCTGTTTTTACACGGCGAGTCCTTTTTTGCCTGTCCTTTGTTTTTGCTCTTGTTTTTCTCCCGCTACGATCTGTTTAATCTCGACCGCGTCTTTTCTCCTCTCCTGATTTTTGACTTTTTTCCGTTCTCGAAACCGCCATGGCTTGCCACGGAAATACCACTTCCGCGTCTGAGCAACCTGCTCCCCGCAACCAGCGATCTCCGGAACGTGTATGCACTCCTTTCCCTTCTTCCCAATGAAAGAGAAACGTTACGCGAGTGGGTCCTGTCTCTGTTCTGGTCTTGACAACACATGCATGAAATCTGTATCCCAAAATCTCACATTAACAGAAACGCGCTCCTTTGGTTTGTTAGAGGCGAGATGCACTCTCCTGAAAGGAATTTAAAAAGGCACAGAAGAAAAAGAAAATCAATATCTGTGCGCATTAATTACATCGCTACCACAGAGAGTGATGGGAACACGAGCTGAAGGCTTCATTTTTTTGCATTTGCAACATACGAGTGCTGCGCGAAGGGACATCTGGGAATTGGAAGAAGACCATCCCAAACCCTTTTAGCCAAAAGTGACGGTCTGCAAAAGAGGCTTGCTTTTTGTGTGTTTGTTGTTGCTAAGATCATTATATTTTGCGTCGTGTAAAGATTGAAAAATAACTTTAGATAGAATAGAATAGAATATCTTTATTGTCGTTGTTACAACATGGGATATATGGTGACAACGAAATTGGACGTGGCACTCCAGTTCCACATTTTACAGTGAGGATAAGGAAAACAAAGAGATAAAGCAGGGGTGTCAAACTCATTTTAACTCGGGGGCCATACGATAGAACAAACACTCTGTCGGGGGCCGGACTAGTAGATTAAAGAGAAAGAAAAAGAGAGATAAAGGAATAAGAGAAAGAGGGAGGGAAAAGGACAGAGGGCGGGACAAAGGAAGAGAGAGAGGGAGAGAGCGTGAGAAACAAAAGAGATAAAAAGAGAAGTCGTGAGAGAGGGGGAAAGAAAGGGAGAGGAAGAAAGAAATCCAAAGAGAAATAGAAATACAGAAGGAGAAAAAAGAGAAAAGAAAGCGCAAAGGGTAGGAAGAGAGAAAGAGAAAAGAGAGAAAAAGGAGAAACAGAAGTTAGAGCAAAATAAGTTAAAAAGACACAGAGAGAGAGAGAGAGAGAGAGAGAGAGAGAGGGGGAAAATAGTAACAAAGGAAGAGAAAATGAGAGACACAGAGAGTGAAAGAGACAGAGAGTGGGAGAAAAGGGATGGAAAAGAGAGAGAGAGAGAGAGAGAGAGAGAGAGGCAAAGAGTAACAAAGGAAGAGAAAATGAGAGACACAGAGAGTGAAAGAGACAGAGACAGAGAGTGGGAGAAAAGGATGGAAAAGAGAGAGAGAGAGAGAGAGAGAGAGAGAGAGAGAGAGAGAGAGACAGACAGAGAGAGACAGAGAGAAAGAGATAGAGATGGAGAGAGAAATAAATACAAGTACAGTGTCTTTGTGAGAGGCACCTGGCTTTGGCAACATCAAGTTAACATATTTCAAAACCTGCAGCTTGTTTTTCTCTTGCGCTTCTCTGAGTGTTGTCTCGCTGGCCGGATTCAATCCCTTAGCGGGCCTGATTCGGCCCGCGGGCCGCCTGTTTGTCACCTGTGAGATAAAGGAACAAAGACGAGGTTGTCTTGATGTAGTAGATGATAGTAAAAGCTCGGAGATGGCATGGATCGCATATCTTGAGTTTCGGTTTGCTCTGTGTGGTTTTCCTGGTTTTTGGGAAGATTGAACCTTTTCCTCTGGCTTTTTTTTGATGCGTTTGAAGTCTTGCTCAAAGCTTGTGGTGAGGGTTCCAGAAGGTAATACATATTTGATAAGGATCGATGGATAGAAGGTTTACCCAGACGGGGAGGGAGGAAAATCGATTGCAGGTTGCTGTTCTCAAAAGCATCTTAAAGCTAAGGTCATCTGCAGCTTTTTTGAATCGAGCTCGTACTTAGCCATTTTTCATTATTTCTTTGAGGATATAACGATTTGACAGTGTTGGTGACGAAATATATTCGAACAAAAACATTTGTCGGTGTATTTTTCTGAATATGGAAGAATCTGAAAACATTTGGAGTGGTTTTCGAAGCCAGTCTAGCTCAAGCTAGCTCATTTTCATACCTCACATGTCACAGGGTTTTATATGTTGTTTTTTTCAACATTTCCTTCACTTGCAAAACTGTTGCTGAATTTATGTGTATTTTTTTCTAACTTGAAGATAATTTGACTTGTTTTTCTGATAAAAAAGGAAAGATTAAACTTAAACAAGCTAAATTGTCTCATTTAAAATGGTCAAGAACCGAAACTAGATCAGGACCCAAATGCGTTTCTCACACAAGCCTTTTTGTTTTACGGGAAATGGGGAGTCATGCACGTTAGGCAGCAGTCTGGCGTGGAATGATAGGAAGCCAGAGGCTGACGCGATCAATACCAATAGCCCGAGTAGATATCGGACAGATGGAGTTGATACCGGACTGGACGGGACAGACAGGATTGATGATGAAACAGGATATCGAAATTAAACAGGACAAACTAGACGGGAATGAAAACTGAATAGAATAATAAACAGGAAAAAAATAGACGGGAACGAAACTAGAAACCGATATTAAGCAGGACAAAAATAAACGGGAACAATACCGGATAGCAAATACCAACAGGAATAATCAAAACTCACGTCTTGAGGGGCAGAGGTTCGTTGACAAGCTGACAAAGGAAGAGTGAGAGCACTGATCTTAAATAGACGGAAAGCCAATCTGTCAACGAGCCGGCGCTAGCGCTACACAGGTGGGGCCAATTGGTGGGGCCGTGACAAAAATATTGTTTTGCATGTTTAATCTTTTAACAAGTTTTTTTTATAATAAAATAAGTTGTGTTCAATCACGGCTCACCCGTCCCCAATTATCCTGACCCATTATAATGACCTTTTGGACAGCACACGTTATCGGGGCATTTCCATTTCCAATGTCATTGCTACATCGTATTTGTTTTTTTTTGTTTTTATTTTTCTGGTTTAGGCATTTTGTTATTTGTTTGTGTCCACTTGTTATTGTTTGTTACTTTGTTCCTTTCATTTCCACTACCATGCCACATTTAATTAATTTTGTTTCTGGTTTCTTATTTGGACAGCTTGCGAGAAGTTTTCTGACCCCTTGTTTGTTTGTTACTTTGTTCCTTGCATATCCAGCTTTGGTTTTTGTGACTTGTTTTGGAATTTTTGAGTTTTTTGGAGCATGTCATTTGTTTTGTTTCCCCTTGTTTACTTCTTCCATGGTTTTGTTAAGAAATACTGTAACCCAGTTGGCGCCCTCTGGGGCAAGGTGGCATGTCGGATTACAACACATTTTCTACTAGCCTTAAAAAAAACACAGGTTGTGTCATTAACTTCCGCCATAATCTGGCTGAAATAATCATTGCAACCTCAGTCAAGCTGCCTGTGTGGCACGTGCACATACGTGTCTCTCTTGAAAGCGCGCTCAAATAAAATCTTTTTTTCATCTTTTTGGGGGGTTTGGATTGGCATTTGAACTGTATTTGAAAAAGCCCTTTTCTTACTTTCAACATTTTCGTCCTAAAGGAAAAGAAATTCCACAAACATGCTCGTAAGATTTCGTCCCCTTGCCTTCCTTCTCCAGCCTAACGCTCTTTGTGGCCAGAACACTGATGAAAACATAAGATAAAAGCAGGTAGGCGAATCAAATCAATAAAAGCTCTTTGAACTCAGTTGGGCATTGTTAACACGTATTTAATAGAGAAAATATTTCATTTGAAACTTTTTAACACCAGACCCCTTTCAGATAAACGATCCACTCTCAGATTAAAAAACAAAACCTTTTTTTTCGAGAAAAATAACTAAAAATGTCATGAAACTATAAAAAACTATAAAAAATAAGCACTGTTTTCTACGAGTGGAGTAGCATTATCTTATTTTGCAGTGTAGTGCTAGCTTGTTCAATTCACACAGATTACCTCATGTGCGGTCCCTACTCAAGGTTTCTTCATTTTCCTCATGTTGAGGTTTTTGAGTTTTTCCTTGCCCTCATGTAGGTTTTAGATCAGGGGATTGTGTCATAATAGTCTGTAGTTTGCAATAATATGTGGTCTGTGCAGCTCTTTGAGACTCTTTGTGATTAAGGGCGTCACAATTGAACATAACTTGACTCAAACATGACTTGATTAACCGACTCGTTCGTAGGGATTCAACACCACGTAATGATCTTGCAGGACGGTGAGGGTTACCAACTGTTACTCCGCACGGATAGACCAATTCAACAACTGTTGGAGCAGGCAATTTTCCATCTGTGTTTACAAATAGAGTGTGGCAATATGGCAGCCATTAAGAGTGTTTGGGCAGCGGGTGATTAGGGAGCTGATAGCTGAACGCTTTGGGAGGCTGAGCAGCCGCTTGTCTTTAATTGCCAATTTGGCTTCCTGTAGTGGGGATGCCTCTTTTTTCTCATTAATTTCAATTGAGGATTTTTTTGGGGGGGATTTTAAACTACCTGTAGCTAAGGTTTTGACAATTTTCAGTGATTACAAGTATTGTTTTTTATTATTATACGCAGGGTTGGGTAGGGTTACTTTAACTGGATTACTTTCAATTACTCCAATACCAAATATGCTAATAAAAGACAAAAGCAACTAAAAATGAATACAATTATGACTCACAACACGTGGTAAGCTTTCTCTGATGGCTTTGATCTCTTTGATCTCCGGCAAAACTAACATAAAATGCGACAGAAAAAAAATGAGAATAAATCCAAACAGCTTGCCAACATCATTTTTGCTGTTCCATGTATTCCGTTACTCCCCAAGCCTGCACAAAATTTAGTCATTTTATTCAAATTTAGTTAATTTTGTCTTTTATTAGCATATTTGGTATTAGAGTAATCCAAAAGTAATTGAAAGTAGTCCAGTTAAAGTAACCCTACACAACCCTGATTATACGCCACAAAACAATTTGTATAACCGTATTTTCCTGACTAAAAGGCACACTTAAAACACAAATTGCACAAATTTGGAAAGCGCACCTTATAATCTGGTGCGCCCTGTAGACTGGTATTATGGTAAATTATATTGTAAAATCAGGATTACAATGAGGCGGCACAGTGCGGAGTTTGCATGTTCTCCCCGTGCTCGTGTGGGTTTCCTCCGGGCACTTTGGTTGCCTCCGACATTCCAAACACATGCATGTCAGGTAATTGGCCAGTCCAAATTATCCTTAGGTGTGAATGATAATAATACCAATAATAATAATACATTTTACTTCAAAGCACCTTAACAAGCAAGCAATGAATACCAAATAAAAAACAAAGTCGGGCTGTAACACACACTTTCTTTATAAAATTAGCTAATTTATCTACAATCTGCTGGATGATATCATTTGATATGTTTAAGGAGGACTTTTCTTATTTATGAGATTTGTACGTGTGCTACTCAGGTGATCTTAGGGGTGCTACATTGGAGACCCCTGGAGTAGTGCAATCATAAACGAGTGCTAAAAATCCAGAAGGAATAAGACATACTACGGAGACTCAAAGTGACCAAAACGCACCCTTACTCCTATTTTTTTTTTCCGTTGTTTTTTTTTGTCACGGTTGCCATGGCGTCCAATTGGCCCCGCCCGTGTGGCGCCAGCTGCGGTTCATTGACAGATTGGCTTTCCGTCTATTTAAGCTCAGTGCTCTCATTTTTCCTTTGTCATTCCGTCAACGAACCTCTGCCCCGCAAGACGTGGGTTTTGACTCGGTCCTGTTCGTGTTGGTATTCCCTGTCCGGTATTGTTCCCGTTTATTTTTGTCCTGTTTAATATCGGTTTCCAGTTCGTTCCTGTCTATTTTTGTCCTGTTTATTATTCTCTCCAGTTTTCGTTCCCCTATTGTTTGTCCTGTTTATTTTCGATATGCTGTTTCATTATCTATCCTGTCTGTCCCGTCCTGTCTGGTATCGACTCCATCTGTCCAATATCAACTGGGGCAATTAGTATAGATCTCGTCGGCCTCTGGCTTCCTATCATTTCACGCCAGACTGATGCCTAACGTGCATGACTGCCCATTTCCCGTAAAATAAAAGGCTTGTGTGAGTAACGTCACGCGTTTGGGTCCTGATCCTGTTCTGGTTCATGACATTTTTGATGTTTTTGGGTATCTATACGGCAAGATGAGAGACAATTCTGCTAGCTCTCTTTAGGCGAGGCTTGTGTATAATAAATGATCATTTCTTTGCAAATAAATAACGAAAAAGCCTGTTTATATAAGATGTATTATTGCTTAATGTTTAACTCTATATTGATTTTATTGAATTAATGATTTTTTTTACTACCAATAGGTGCTGAATAATGCAATTGCAATTTAAGAAAAATATAAAACCCAAAATAATAAAAGATATACCGTATTTTCCGCACTGTAGGGCACACCGGGTTATAGGGTGCACCCCCAAAAAACAGTTTTTGGTCCTATATTTGACATACATAAGACGCACCGGATGGGAACGTCGACAAAACAGTCAGATAGTTCAGTCAAACTTACATTTACATTCCGAAAGCTTGCAAAGAAGCAAATACGTATCGTAGACACGTGCGGATGCGGTGTCCGTACGATGTCACTCAAATGCATCGTTCCAAATATCATTCGGAAGGTTAAAGTCTTGGGATTCAAGAAATGCCAACCATTCCTTAGTTTCTATTTTCTTTTTCGCTCGCAACTTTACTGTGCATATGACAATTAACACTTGTAATTGAGTTTAATTTAAAAAAAGACCCATCACAGAAACATCTAGATCACTCTGAAACAAGATACTGGGAAAATATATAGCCGGAGTAGCTCACCGAAGTCGTTGCGTTCAATAATAATGTGCAACCATGGTCCTCTTATATCCGTGAGTGTAGTAAATCCAGGAGAGTAAAATATTTACAAATACAGAATGGTAAAACATGTTTCCTCTATTTCGTAGACAACCAAGTTTGTCATTCACATTCATCTTTTTCGGGAAATTGCAGGCTTTGTTTTGCCCCTTTAGCCTATGCGAGCCTGTAAATGATAAAAAGGATCCGCCCCCTTTACCTCCGAATAACTTTAGCCAATAGTGATCGATTCAAATGATGATTGACACATTAGCTGGGAAATGAAACGCCGGCATATGTATCCCAGCATACACCGCGGACCACATCGCCTACGAGGAAAAATCTAGTCGGCGGCTGCTTGCCTTTGTTGCGAGACCTTGCGACTTAATATTGATTCATATATAAGGCGCACTGTATTATAAGGCGCATGGTCAGTTTTTGAAAAAAATAAAGGCTTTTAGGTGCGCTTTATAGTGCGGAAAATACGGTACTTAAAATGATCGAAAACCTCGGTGTGAGTCAATGCAAAGACCGCTATGCGTTTTATTTTTGAGTTTGGATCTACTATTCAATGCTGTCCGAGTTTATGGATTACTACAGCGAAAACACTGGCGAAAAGGCATTGGATCGGTGCCAGAATTGTTCTGGCGCCAATCCAAAGCACAGATTGGTTATAGGCACGGTGTTGGCTAATTACAGGCGGAACAAGCAATTAATTTCTGTTTATAAACTCGCCTGTATGCAGGATTTGGACGGCGGCTCAGTATTTGCTGCGTGCCTGGGTGACAGGTGGCAAGTTTTGATTTGAAGCCGTGCCATATGTTCTCGACGGCGTGCAAGGGAGTCAAACTGGGTC
Source organism: Urocampus carinirostris (assembly GCF_059441175.1). Lineage (NCBI taxonomy): Eukaryota > Metazoa > Chordata > Actinopteri > Syngnathiformes > Syngnathidae > Urocampus > Urocampus carinirostris. The sequence continues at coordinate 32,751,629 of NC_142358.1, forward strand.
TTTAGTGGCGTCCCGTACGCAAAAGTGTCTGATCCCATCTTAGAAGCTACTGATTAAAATGTAAAAAGCCACTTAGATTTCAAATTACCCCGCTGACCTAAGATGGATTTTTCCACCAGATTTGTATTTCTTCTGGCGTCGTCTTCCATCCAATCAAGGATTAAGACGTGTTCTTATTCGCTTCCCGGGTTGGTAAATCTGTAAAAATACGCTAAATCGCATTGAGCCTCTTTAAAACTTTCGCACAAAGCCTCAGCGTCTGCGGTGTCACGCTGAGCATCTTCATGACTGATTGGACATGATCCGACTTTGAGAGCGCCTTCTGGACACTGGACCTGAGAAAAGGCCGCAGTCATTGACCTGAACACTTGTTTTTTTTTTTTTTGTTATTTCTCTTTTATCAAATCACCTTAAAATGTAGGGGTGGGCGAAATTATCCAAATACTGGTATGATTGATACTAAACAAGTACAGTGGAACCTCGGTTCTCGACCATAATCCGTTCCAGAACCCTGTTCGAAAACCGATTTGTTCGATCACCGAAATCATTTTTCCCATTAAAAATAATGTAAATCGTTTTAATCCGTTCCAACACCCTGAATGTTTACCTTGAATGTTTAACGTAAACATAAAGCTAACCCAGGCTAATCGTACGTTCGCGCTATCGTAATCTTCCGTACGAAAGATTCGGCTAACATGACTGTGTAAAAATTAAAAAATCAGGTTGTTTACAAGTCATTTATCACCTGGGTCTCCACAACAAGTGGTGAGTGGTTCATTGGAAAATGGGCTCCGTTCCAACACCCTCAATGTTGGGCTCCGTTCCAACACCCTGAATGTTTAACGTAAACATAAAGCTAACCCAGGCTAATCGTACGTTTGCGTTATCGTAATCTTATGAATAGGATTTCTTACCTTTGTGGTGGTCAGCAGAAGGCGCTCGCACACCTCCTTCATATTTGGCTATTATTTATTTCTTAAATGCAATAGTTGTACGCACTACTTTTTTCACCTCTAGCAACTTTGCTGCTTGCACTGACTTTCTTCGGAGGCATAATAAGGGGCTAAAACACCCGTACGCCGCTCAGCATCGCACCCTAGCGTACGCACTCACACATTACCGGCGTTCGAACTCCGATTTTTTTGACCGAACAGCGAAGCAGGAATTTCTCGAAATTTTTGGTCGGACTTCGATTTATTCGAACTGAGAGGCGTTCGAAAACCGAGGTTCCACTGTACTTGGATCAGATCAATACTATTGTCCTGGGATCGATACTTTGCTCTTGCACCAATTTTTCCAAAGCTGCGCTTCTCTGTGTAGATAGCGCAGACCCCCTCTCTCTGTGTCTCTCTCTATCTCTCGCTCTGTCTCTCTTTCTCTCCCTTACCCAGCACCTGCTACTGTGTAAATCTATGCCTGAGTAGGTGATCGGGAGGTACACTTATATGACTACATTACTAACCCTTCCTCCTACCTGGCCCATGACTGGTCTGTTGCATCCAGCCTACCAGGGAAAAGCCAGGGCGGCAGAGAGTTTTGGGCAGTCAGATCGGTCTGCTGACCCCGTCTAGAAGCTAAAAATGACAGAAGCAAACAGGAAGTATGGAATAAATAAAAGGACAACGCTAAATGTCATTTGTGTGGTAAAGTGGTCTGCTACTGTGGCAACCTCACACATTTACAGAGCAACGAGCCGCAACCAAAAATGTAAACCTGTACATTTGTTGTTGCTATGGCTGTTAGGGCCTCTTGCTACTTGAGGACCCTAAATGGATTTGAATTGGGAGTGTCCATTCACCGCACAACTGTGCCCAATCATCCTTCGCCTCTGGTTTCTTTGATACTTTGCTCCTTGACTTCATTTCAAAATAGCGTGCAATGGAAGTCATTTTAGTTGCCTTGTGTCCATTGGTTCACAGTAATTGTGTTTTTGTTACATTGCTGCTTTTTTGGTTTGACTCTTAAAAAAAAACAATAATTTCAGTGCCTGGTATCGTATTGGTTTGGATTGATATTACCCTGTTTTTACTCAGATTGGATCAATACCAAAATTTCCAGTATCGCCCACGCCTAAAACTAATTGTGATATGCTTTTGCAGTGAACTTGCGAATTATTATTGGGCTTTAATACTTTGCTTATACCAAATTCTGATCAAACCGGAACCCAAAATTATTGAGGCATAAATGAAAATCAATTTAACTAAAAAAATATCACATGCTATGTCAGTTTTCTTTGAGAAATATCTGCGGTCTTAACCAGGGGAATCATTTTAAACATCTAGTAAAATAATTTTTTTAAAAAAAGCTGTATATTTCTGATGCTAAAACGCACCCGGATGTCATGAACTGGAACAGGAGTAGAACCTAAATGCGTGATGTTTCTCACACAAACCTTTTATTTTACGGGACATGGGGCAGTCATGCACATTAGGCAGCAGTCTGGCGTGGAATGACAGGAAGCCAGACGCCGATGAGATTGATACCAATTGCCTGAGCAGATATTGAACACCTGGGGTCGATACCGGACAGGACGGGACAGACAAGATTGATATCAAAACAGGATATCGAAATTTAACAGGACAAACTAGACGGGAACGAAACTGGAGAGAATAATTAACAAGACAAAAATAGACGGGAACAATACCGGGTAGGAAAACAAGGAAACACAGGCCGGGAACCAGAGTCTTGCAGGGCAGAGGTTCGTTAACGGACAGACAAAGGGTGAGTGAGAGCATTGAGCTTAAATATAAGGGAAGCCAATCTGTCAACGAATTGCAGCTAGCGCCACATGGGCGGGGCTAATCGGGCTCCATGGCAACCGTGACACCGGAAGCTCCATTTTTTTCCAGAAAATCGATAGTGCACTTTAAAGAATGAAAGAAAAAAACAATTGGAAACGCATAATAACAATAAAATACGAATGCAAACAGTAAACACTTATGAATGAATTAATACATTCAATTTAGAAATGAAAACATATTCTATTTTTCTATTTTATTATGTTATTTGACACTTACAATTCCTACAGTAGTTTTAATTTATTACGCCTTATTTATGAAAATAATTCAATAGTAAACTGTTTTTTGAAGGTGTGCCCTATAATCCAATGCAGTTTACAGTCCAGGAAATAAGGTTAGAATTGTAAGGATTTGAGGATTTTTGTCGGGAAATCATTTTGAAAATGAAAGTTCATAATGAATAGTTTTTTTATTACTTACTTGAGCAATACATGCTGTAAAATTAGAAACATATAGGTAAAATATGCAATATTTTCTACACTGGGGGGCCAAGTTTTTCCCTTTTATTTTTATTTTTGCAATGCTACACTTTCACCAGACCTCCATAAGGCCCGAGGTTTTTCCACTCCCTGCTATTTTCTAATTTCACTCCAACCACCTCAAAATCACCTGCATGCCCCCAACCCGAAACGATCAGCTGACTTCACCGCAAAGGTGACCTTGCATCGTTTACTTGACGCACGGAACGTGAGGCAGCCTTCTTTTTTCCTTTAAGGTGTTTTTTTTTCTTTTTCGGATCCTTCAGAACCCTCACGCGCACGTGCACCCTGTCATTGGCCTCACCTTGCTATGTACTATCCAACCAGCCCAACTCCCTGCAGGCTGCTTAAAGGGACATTATGTGTTGTTTAGCGTCTCCTTGTGGTGATATCACATTTAATTCATAAAAAAACATGAATATTTATTCAAATTAAAAATACATGAACTATCATGTAAACGTGCATTTAAAAAAATATTAGTAGGTTGATAAATTTGCACTTATTTAACAAAGAACGAGCCTCATCTTGAGGGGGTAACATGCTTGTCTGCCATGTGGCTACAGGGAGCTACAAAAAACCAAAACTTTGCGAAAGGCTGGGCAAACAAGTTATATGAAAAAGGGTGCGGTTTGGTCTCTTTTGAGTCCCCATAGTTTATATTCTTCCTCGTGCTTTGTGGCACATACTATTCAATTTAAATAGGCAATTGATATTACTAACAACCGAAGATTCATACTTTTTACATGACTTTGTGTACATAGATGTGCAGATAAGTTGCAAGCTATGTGAGCTAGCTCTCGTCTGCAGTTTCTAGCCGGTTGCACTGCACAATGAAGCCCAGGCTTGGGTAGGATTACTTTAACTCGATTACTTTCAATTACTTTTGGATTACTCCAATACCAAATATGCTAATAAAAGACAAAAGAAACTAAATATGAATACAATTTACTAAATTGGTGCAACAAATATTCATAAAATTATGACTCACAACACGTGGTAAGCTTTCTCTCCTGGCTTTAATCTCTTTGATTTCTGGCAAAACTAACATAAAATGCGACAGTAACAAAAGAAAATAAATTCAAATAGCGTGCCAACATCACTTTTGCCGTTGCATGTATTCCGTTACTCCCCAAGCCTGCACAAAATGTAGTCATTTTATTCATATTTAGTGGTATTGGAGTAATCCAAAGTAATTGAAAGTAATCCAGTTAAAGTAACCCTACCCAACCCTGATGAAGCCATATCAAACAATCAAACCTTACACAGTGTCCCTTTGATTGTCAGAAACCTTGTAGTCCAAACACTATAAACTGAATAACATTGAAATTTTGGAATATTTATGAACTCATTTGTACTAATCTGTTGCGGCTATTTTGCTATTTACTATCGACTGAAAATGATGTGGCAGTTGGTTAAGACTTCACAACCAATCATTGCATAGCTTGCATAACTGATCTCAGAAAACAGATAAAAAACTAAAACTTTGCAAAAGGCCGGGCGAAACAATGGTGTATTTTCGCCATTTTGAGTTTCTGTAGTTTGTATTCTTTATTGTGTTTTTAGCTCTCGTTTGTCTAGCGCAAAGCCAAGCGAATTTACCATTGTCATTAGCATCACATTGAACGTACAGATAGAAAGCAACCTTTTGCTATACATATCCTTCCTATGAGCTCTCTTTTATCAAATAGAACATATAAAATAATAAACGGTGAGTTAAAAACATATACATAGTTTAAAAAAAAAAAAATGTTTTTAGCTCCCAGAGTGTTAAGATTTAGATTCTATTTTTTGATCCCATTAGAGAAATTCAATTCCAGCGACTGTACCGGGGTGCAAACAACGGGCATTACATTACGAAAACAAGAATGACAAACATATAACATATGGATGGGTCAGGGGCCTGTTGTAGAAGGGTAAGAGGGGATAAGGCTTTTCCAGAAGTGGGCCCTCCTGAATCGTACTGTCCTGTATCTGCACCTTGAGGGTAGTGGGATGAAGTATTGGTGTGGTGAATTTTGGTGGTCAACAAATTATTTAAACCAATAATCAATTGACCAGTTAAATTGAAGAGACTAGATCATTTTTTTTCGAATGTGTCTTGCCTTCTTCGAGCACTACATTATTTTTTTAGATAATCTTATTAGGAAATCAAATGGAAAACCTGGTAGTTAATCTAAAGGATTGGCTACAAAACATTTTGAGTAAATTCTTTTTACCGTTTTTGCTAATACGACAAATATATATAAAAGTTGGGATCTTGACTGGCACCATTCAGATAGAAAAACAACTGGGTGTTATGGTCATTTGATACAATACTCCTAAAGTCACACCAATTGATACCTGGCACCCTTGAACGACTTTGGTTTTAGTTCGATGATTGGGGAGGCCGGTTCTGGCGTTCTAGGCGGTAGTCTGCAGTGAAGAATCCTCAAGGCTGGAAGCCTGGTTGAGACCAGAACCACGGGTTTCAGTATGTTGCTGGCGGCTTTCTTTGAGGTTTCCGGCTAAGGAAAAACTATTTTGGTTCCTTGCTGAAAGCTGACCTGGCGGAGCATTAGCTTGCTTCTACACTGTTGGTTTCTTGCTATGCCAGACTTTCTTGGAGTCAAGATTTCCATGCTCCTTGCTCGGCGGTGGCTGGGTCAGAACTTTGGTTTCTTGGTAAGCTCAACCTCTTTGCACGCTTGTTGGCTCCCACATAAGTAAATTTCGGGGTGTTGGCGTCCAAGCTCACACTGCTCTGACCGGCCTCCTGTAGATTGTCTAGGCAACCTGGAAGATCATTTGTTTAACAACACCCCACATTCATGCACAGTGTTACATCAGACAACTCAGTCACTTGAAATAATTGAATTAAGGGATATAATTCAATGCACAAAGTCTGACATTGTTTTAGCATTTTCGGATATTGCAAAACAGGTGATATTTCAAGTTTGTTGTGCACAAACTCAGATGAGTTGTTTCAATAACTGGGGAGAGGAAGGAAAGATGGAGGGTGGGCTTTTCCTCAATGCAAAACAGAATGCGGTCCCTCAGTCAATACTTACAGTGGGCGAGTGATATCTTCGACTATTGTGTTTGCCAGTAAGATGATGGACCTGTTGTTTAAGTCGGAGTGGTTGGGTTTGGGTAGGCTGTTGGTTTTAGCTACCGTGTATGAGATACGAGTGAGTTTGGTGTAGTTCGTGACAGGAAACATCGCAAAAAACTTGCTTGTTGAGGTGCAACATTAAGTCCTTTAAGTTAACAGAAGAAAGACAGTCTTTGTTGATTCTTAAGCTAAGTAAAGATCCTAGCAAAATAATACTTATTGTGTTATTCTACAGTGTATATATATTGCTGTCTTGCTCTGCCAATCAAATGATAAATACGATGTTGGTTCATTCATTTCTAAATTCCTTTCTCAAAAGACAATAACCTCACCTCACATCACTAGTTAGACTAGTTAGCACTCAACCCTCCATCCAAAGCATTTATTTTTTCAGCCCCAGCCAAAAGGAACTGGAATTCAAGAAAAAGCAAAGACAAATTGAGAGTTTGGCTGTGAGAAAGACAACAATTACACTTGCCCTGGGAGGCAGAGGCAACCTGACCATGTTGCCATGGAAACCCAAGTACAGCAGAAAGTAACGGGAAAATCAATTCAGACTGAGCTTATCTCTGCTTCTCGTCGGCTCTCCTCTCATTCCGCCGCGGTTCTGAACCTCCAGGCCGAAACAATGATTCCCTGTAAACCGCAAATGAGGAATTTAAAAAAAAAAATGTCGCAGTTGATGCGAGTGAGAGATGCCATTCCTTATCCCCCAAACCCTATTCTTTCGTCCCCTTGTTTCTTCCCCCAACCTCCTCCCCTCATCGCTTTGCCTCCTCCAAGGGACGACCGCAGCTGCTTGCAGGTGATAAGCATGTGCAGCAATAGGGGCTGGCCTCCCATTGGCTGGCTGTTCTCCTACGCTGATGCGAAGATTGCAGGGTGCGCCTGTCAAAAAAAATATACAAAAATAAAAGGCAGCTCGGCTGTCACCTCGTGACGTCGCCGCCCCAAATAACCCGAGCGGCGGGGGCCACAACCAGAACTGCATCCTTCATTGAGAAATCGTTTAACTCATTATATACCAGCTGATTTTCTCGAATGGGAAGAGCTAATGCCAGCCATTTTTTGTAGGGCTACAGAAAATCTGGTTCTGTAGATGTATAGCACAGGTTGTATGGATCTTTTCATGAGTACATATACAGTGTTCATTTTATCTCTGAAAAGTGATGAGTCCAAGGGACTCCCATGCTCAAAAATCTACGGGTCCCCAACAGAGATCTATGGGTCCCCAAAATTTAGTGTTATCGAGGTTCAAATTGTAAATCGGTGACAAATATTTTAATACAAATCTATGTTTTCATTCAGTTTAAATCATCAAATTATTAATTCGTTTTCTGCATCAAATTATTGTTGGTAATATACCGATTAAAGGGATCACCACAAACCTGTCTTTTTTTTTCATTTTTTCCTTTTATACTTCCTTTTTTTCTTTTTTCTTTTTGACTCCTAGCTGACTCAAGTACTCAGAAAACCAGCAGGGGGTGAAAGGCATATCTAACAGTGTGAAACCTGGCTTCAACGTCATCAACCTAGCATTCAGAAAAGAAAAACAATTCAGAATGATTGGGGGTTGAGGTGGTGGGTCAAGTAAGCTTGTGGTCTTCCCTCGTTTGCCAGAGCATTTTCCTTCACCAGAGGCAAAATAAAAATAAAAATAAACTATTTTCAGGAAGTACTGTCTTCTCCGTGGCATGTAAGAAATAGTAGAGTGGACTTTAGATCAAGTGTAAGATGGTGTAACTTGTGGTCGAGGTTGTGTAAAGTGATTTTGACCAGGACCCACTTGCGTACATTTCTCTTAGTTTTATTTGAAAGACGGGAAAGGATAGTACACACGATCCATTGATCTCTGGTCGCGGGTAGCTGGTTGCTCAGATGCGGAAGTGGTATTTCTGTGGCGAGAGAAGGCAGTGTCGAGAGCGGGAAAGAACAGATCTGTGGCCGGCCGGGACGGGGTAGCAAAAATCGTAATCAGGTTCAGAAAATGGGAAAAAGAGACAGGTATCAGAACAGGAGAGAGTCAGGGTCGAAAGGCTTGCCTAGCGTGAGCTGAGGTTTGCAGACGGACTGACAACCGGTGACAGGAAGAGGAGGTTTAAAAAGTGACAGGTAGCCAATCAGCGTCCGAGGCAGTTTGCAACAAAGGAGCAGGCTCAGGTGCCCCGCATCAGTAATCATGACACCAAGTCAGTGCCAATTTTCAGGAACTAAATTTCCTGATATTTAACTGGCCACTAGAAGGCAGTGGATACTGGTATCACATACCATGATAAGTACAGCAACCTTTTAAAAAGGCTGTTATGTGGACTAACATCTGTTATCAATGCTCTCCCATCCCTGAACTTTATCTAATGAATGACAGATATGTTAAAAACAAAGAGTTTATTTGTTTCCTTTCGAACTGGCAAACATGTCCTCATGAAAATGATTTTCTTGTCCTAAAAGATCAAAAGTGACGCATGTAATACGTAATCCCCCGCAGCTCCAGTAGCCTTGGACCGATCCCAATCCGGGTGTGTTTTCCAGCTCCAGATCAATGTTAATTAATACATCATACCTCCCTCAGGGACACTCACGAGTGCAGGCAGAGAATCAGAAAATCGCTGACAATCTCAACTTAAAATGCAATTTTTCTTTTCTTTCTCAACCCTTCACCCTCAGCGATATTCGTACGCCTTCAAGTACTTCACCTTGTGTGTTCCCCTTGACACCAACACTGCACTAGGAGCCGCGTACCGAATTTTATTTCGTCGAAACTTGTCCGGTGCATGATGATGAGTCGGTTTGAAGAAATCAACTGGCGCTTTTTCAGGTCGGTGTGAACGTCCAAGACGCTGTTGCTCTAGCTCCTCCCCTTTTTCCTATTAAAACAAATCGTAAAAGGAAATTGGGAGCTCGATTTTTTTTTAGGTGGCTGCCCGGCGGATAGATAGGCGCCGCATCGTGAACGTTTTCCTCTGAAGTAGGGAGAAATCTATTTGCTAGTAGAAGCCGCTTGCATAATCCTTTAGTTACACTTGCCAGCTGTGAGCAAAGATAGGGCACTGCAGGATCCAGCATGAATATCATTTGGAGGACAAAGAAATGGAACTGATAAGTGTTTGTGGACCCGGGCCTTTGCATAATCCAGGATAACTCATACTCATTTTCTAAATCGTGTTCCAAGAAATAGTCATTAATGAGAATGTGTTTCTGGTTTTAAATTTAACGGAAAAACAAATAATTTAGAAGCAAAATAATAAAATGTGACACATTTACTTTGTTGTTACTGTATTGTGTAGAACTGAAAACGAGTGCTTCAAAGCACAAGAAAGAATAAAAACAATGGAAACTGAAAGAAACAAAACCGCACCAGTTTTCTTGGTTTTTTTGCCCAGCCTTTCACAAGGTTTTGGGGACTTTGGGGGTTGCCTGTAGCAGCAAGATGGCGGACAATGTTGTCAGCTCCCTAGAGGTGAGCCTCATATTATGTGAAATTCATTTAAAAAAAATCAGATCTATGAGAATTGAAAAAACCTTGTTTATATCAAGTATTTCTGATCACACAGAGTAATATTTGACCACTAGATGTCGCTGTGTTGTGTAGTCAACCGAAGACAAGTGCAACAAAGCGCAAGGAAGAATACAAGCTACAGAGGCTCAGAGTGACCAAACCACACAATTTTTCTTAATAACTTTTTTTTTTACCACTAGAAGGCGCCAAATTATACAGACTGCCCCTTTTAGGATTCTTAGTGATCACATTTTTGTGCTTACAGTTTAAAATGGAAATTCCCGAACCCTGTAAAACACACATAGTGACATTTTATTCAACTTCATTGTATTTGTTATTTGGGGAGCTTTGCATAGTAATACATAAAACATATCTTTTTGATGTGGACTTATAAAAACAAGTTTGTTTTATCTTTTTTAACTGAAATTTGGCAGGAATGGTAAGATCACTTTTTCCTGGATGGGTAAAATTTACAATATACTTTTTTTTATTTCTCATTTTTAATTTTTTAAATATTTTATTTTGTGAATAAACATTTTACTAGAGTTTTTTTTAGCACATTTTGTAATGTGTGAATTTGTTCCAAAAACAATGACTGATTCAAAAATATACCACAAATTATTATTAAACTGGCTGTGCAAACAAAATATGCTTAAGTGTTTTTGAGTAAGAAAAAAACAAAAAGGATTAAAATAACCTAAAAACTCACCTTGCCAATTCTATCAGAGATTTTAAATTGATAAAACAAACAAACAACAAAATGGCCTTTAAAAACTGGTCATGAAAAGTGCATACATTTTGCTAGGGTCCCAATGGAACAACCCCCCTGTCCTATGCAATGAAATTGCTAAGAGTAAAACTAAATCTGAATTTTTTTTCCTCTTCTATCAGTAATCCATTATACTGTTTCTAATCTGATGTTGTCCAATTTGAATAAAAAAAAAAACCTCCATTATAGTTATTGTTCTGTCTACTATTACTTTCAAATTGTTTCACTTTTTGCCTTGACTCCAAAAACGACGAAATTACAGCAAAATATCATGGGATCGCTTTCAGATTACATTTACCGTATTCTCAGTTTCCCCATCATCTGAAAAAAGATCTTGCCCCACTGGCATGTAATGTATTACTTTTCACTATTTACTCTATAAATATATAACCTATTTCATTAATGCCATGTTAAAAATGGTCTTTAAAATAACTAAAATGATCTTAAAAATCACTTCTAAGAATTATCATTTCATCCAGTCGATAAAGTTCAGGCTCACTTTCAAATATCTGGCAAATGTTTTATTTGGGTGCACCCTATTTTCCTGAAAATACAGTAAATATCTCTCAATTATATCACTGAAATAGAGACAGTGTCGAAAATGTCAGGAGAGTTTTATCAATTCTGCAACTTCTTTTATGGTTATAAAGTATTATTAAACCATAAATGGTTAACTTAATATTTTCTGAACGATACAGCGCACTGAATTGTAAGATTTTGTTTTTTATGTGCATATATGGTCTGGTCTAGGACAGTGTTTTTCAACCTTTTTTGTGCCAGGGCATGTTTTTTACATTGGAAACATTTTGTGGCACACCTCTAACCAAAAATGTTATAAAATGACACTGAAGAGTTTGCTTAATTACAATATAATTTATAATACCCCCAGTTTTTTACAGCACATACACTTGACAATGACATATTTTTTGCAGAGAATGATTTATAATTTTTTTATAAAATTTAAAATTTTAAAAACTGACATCGGATAATTTCTCACGGCACACCTGACGATCTCTCACAACACACTAGTGTGTCGCGGCACAGAGGTTGAAAATCACTGGTCTGGACAATACACAATTTTTTTTCAAGATAAGAGAAGCAATTGTTAAAAACAGCAAAAATGCATGGGGAATGATTTACCGTATTTTCCGCACTATAAGGCGCACCTAAAAGCCTTTATTTTTTTCAAAAGCTGACCATGCGCCTTATAATACGGTGCGCCTTATATATGGATCAATATTAAGTCGCAAAGTCTTGCAACTAAGGCAAGCAGCCGCCGACTAGATTTTCCCCCGAAGGTGAAGTAGTCCGCGGTGTATGCTGGGATTTATTTACCGGCGTTTCATTGGCTAACCAATGTGTCAATCATCATTTGAGTCGATCACTATTGGCTAAAGTTATCAAGGGGCGAAACAAAGCCTGCATTTGGCCGAAAAAGATGAATGTGAATCACAAGTTGGGTTGCACTACGGCATAGAGAAAACATGTTTTACTATTCTGTATTTGTAAATATTTGACTCTCCTGGATTTACTACACTCACGGTTGTAAGAAGACCATGGTTACGTATCATTATTGAACGTGATGGCTGCAAGAGAACTTAGGTGAGCTACGCGGATTTATATTTTCCCGGTATCTTGTTTTAGAACGATCTTGATGTTTCTGTGATGAGTCTGTTTTTAAACTAAATTAAATTCAAAGTGTTTTTTGTCATATGCACAGTAAAGAACCCCGTCTCCCTGCACGATAAAATTCTTACTTTGCTGTCCACACAGTTGCCAGCAAAAAATAAAATGGAAACTAAGAAATGTTTGGCATTTCTTGGAACCCAAGACTTTAACCTTCCGAATGATATTTGGAACGATGCATTTGAGTGATTGGTGACATCGTACAGACACTGTTTCCGTACATGTCTGAGACACGTATTTGCTTCTTTGCAAGCTTTTGGAATGTTAAGGGGGTAATAAGTTTGATTGAACTATCTGACTGTTTTGTCGACGTTTCGATTGAAGCGCCTGATAATCCTGTGTGCCTTATGTATGGAAAATATAGGACCAAAAACTATTTTTGGGGGGTGCGCCCTATAACCCGGTGCGCCTTATAGTGTGGAAAGTACGGTAGTTATTTCATGATTTTATTTATGTTTTTACTTTGTTGTTCATAACTGCTTGGCTAACTAGGCTAAAGCTAGAGTAGCTTGGCTTCATATTGTCTTTGCTGTGGCCATGTTACTTTGCAAAGACACTTGTGTAAGAGTCTTTTTTTTCTGTCCGCTCTAAGAATATAGTTCTTTTTTGACGAACGTATTCTTTATTGAGCGGAATCAAATTGTCAAGCATAATAAGTTTCAGGTCAGACAGCCACGCCTTTCTTGATTTTCACAAAATGTCTGCCACCGTTGTTTACAATAGATCCCTCACGCTCAAGTAGCATTAACATTTAACTATGCAGCGAAACAATAGAGATGTACAAAATAAAAAGGGGGAAGTCTTGACATACGGGAGGACTGAAATATTAATGTCTTTGTGAGGTAAATGGCGCAAAAAACTGAGGAGAAAGGAGTGAAAATGGGAGAAAGACCTTGCCTTTGCCGGTCCCAGGAGCTCGGACGCATACTCAATGAAGTGGCTTGGCGTGTATGTAGTATCTAAGGCGTTTCGAGGGCTTTACAGAGGCCGATCCTATTTTTGCAGGAGAGACACGTCTTGTTGCTATGCTAGCTCAGAAGGTCTCTCGCGGGCTAACAACGACGGCGGCTATTGGTCAGGGGATTTTATCACACTTTTGAATTGGACAGAAGACAAACTATTTGATTGGGAGAAGCAAGGTGTTTCTTTTCGTGGATGACAGTTTCAATTGATTATTAATGATTTGAACCATTATATACTTTAAGAGACGTGTTGACACCAGCTAAAATAGACCCTTGACTTATTCAACGTGTTTTAGGAGAGGCGTGAATGCAATGTGACATATAGTCTGGAAAAGGAAAGATTCATAAGAAGAGGTCTGTGGTTGTCTGGAATATTTCGAAAACAAGCATTTTTTACCAAGATTCTTATGAGATAATTGTAGATTGTATAATGTTAGAATTAGAATTGGAATTAGAATGGTCTCCTTGCTTCAAAGAATTCTATCACCTTGTGAACCACTCAACCCTTCGCCCGAGAAGAGAAGCTGCTGCATTGTCATGTTTATTTTTCTCCGATCAATTTGATATTTCTTGTTTTACAATGGTGTCCTCTTGCTGTAACAAACTCTCCTCCCCCATCAACCCTGTCACTCAATTGTTTTAATGAAATAGCAGAGCCGTTGCAGCTCTGGTCAGATGAGAATCAAGCTGAGAACTTTAAATAAAAAGGATTCTGCTGTAGTTAGTCACTGAAAACGATGTTGTAATCCACTGGGCTAACATGTCTGACCTTATTATTTGAAATATATATATACCTTAGCTTGGCCTTTTGGCTGAGAGTAAGTGTCCGGCTCCTAGGCTTTGTAGCGTATTATGAACTGACCGATAACGGATAATGGATAATGAATAACGAAAATAGAACAATAACCCTTAAACCCCCCCCCCCCCCCCCCATATATATATATATATATATATATATATATATATATATATATATATATATATATATATATATATATATATATATATATATATTCTAGAATTGTCTTTGTTGTCATTGCAACCTAGTACACCGGTGTTTTTCAACCCTTTTTGAATCAAGGTACACTTTTATTTATAAAAAAGTTCCGAGGCACCGTTTGTCGAAAATGTTTGAATATGAAGTTATTTCACTGTACTACCTCATAAGCAGATAATTAGTATATAAAAAGAAGAAAATAATACTTAAAATATAAAAGAATGATGTGCTTTATTTCTGTTTTTATTTTTTACAGTGCTATCTTAAACCGCTTTTTTAAACAAATTAAGCTATTAAATGTAGTGTGCTACCTCATGAGCAGATCATTAGTATATACAAAGTATATAAAAAATCTACTGCTACCTACTGATCTGGATGACTATTACAGTTCCTTGTCTGAAGAAAGCAAAAATACTAAATAATGGCCTAATTTTTTGGAAAGATAAAATTGGGCAAATTCCAGTGGCGCACTAGACAAGGTCTCACGGCACACGAGTGTGCCCCGGCACACTGGTTGAAAAACACTGTAGTACATATTCAGGGTTGGGTAGGGTTACTTTAACTTGATTACTTTCAATTACTTTTGGATTGCTCCAATACCAAATATGTTAATAAAAGACAAAATAAACTAAATATGAATAAAATGATGACTCACAACACGTGGTAAGCTTTCTCTCCTGGCTTTGATCTCTTTGATCTCCGGCAAAACTAACAAAATGCGACAGAAACAAAATGAAAATCAATCCGAACAGCTTGCCAACATCATTTTTGCCGTTCCATGCATTCCGTTACCCCCCAAGCCTGCACAAAATTTAGTAATTTTATTCATATTTAGTTTCTTTTGTCTTTTATTAGCATATTTGGTATTGGAGTAATCCAAAAGTAATTGAAAGTAATCCAGTTAAAGTAACCCTAGCCAACCCTGTACATATTGTTAACAACGAAATTAGACGCGACATTCCAGGCTAACACATGATAAATACTTAAAAAAGAAGTGAAGATATATAAGGCAGTGGTTAGCACGTGTGCGGCGCAGTGGTTAGCGTGTGTGCGGCACAGTTCTGAGGTCGTGGGAACCTCCTGCATGGGTTCAAATCCAGCTCCCGGCCTTACTGTGCGGAGTTTGTATGTTCTCCCCGTGCTTGCGTGGGTTTCCTCCGGGCACTCCGGTTTCCTCCCACATTCCAAAGACATGCACTTCCGGTGAATCGGCCGGTCCAAATTGTCCCTAGGTGTGACTGAGAGAGTGACTGATCACCTACACCAGGGGTGTCAAACTCATTTTAACTCGGGGGCCACACGATAGAAAAAACATTCTGTCGTGGGGCGGACTAGTAGATTAAAGAGAAAGAAAAAGAGATAAAGAAATAAGAGAAAGATGGAGGGAAAAGGAGAGAGGGCGGGACAAAGAAAGAAAAAGAGAGAGAGGGACAGTGCGTGAGGAACAAAAGCCGTGAGAGAGGGGAAAAAGAAAGGGAGAGGAAGAAAGAAATCCAAAGAGAAATAGAAAGACAGAAGGAGAGAAAAGAGAAAAGAAAGCGCGGAGGGTATGAAGAGAGAAAAGGAAAAAAGGAAGTTAGAGCAAAAGAGGTTAAAAGACACAGAGAGAGAAAGAGACAAAGAGCAACAAAGGAAGAAAAAAAGAGAGACACAGAGAGTGAAAGAGAAAGACAGAGTGTGAGAAAAGGGGTGGAAAAGAAAGAGAGAAAGAGAGAGAGGGGGGGAGAGAGAGAGAGAAATAAATACAAGTACCGTGTCTTTGTGAGAGGCACCTGGCTTTGGCAACATCAAGTTGACATATTTCAACCTGCAGCTTGTTTTTCTCTTGCGCTTCTCCGAGTGTTGTCTCGCGGGCCGGATTCAATCCCTTAGCGGGCCTGATCTGGCCCGCGGGCCGCCTGTTTGACACTTGTGACCCACACGGACATACTCACCCATACGAGAAGCAGGACTATTTTACCTGTTTGGGGGGAAACTGATGCATCGGGAGATATTTTTATTTATTTATTTAGCAGCAGTTGCTAGTTTAATTTGAAAATTGTAAAAAAAAAAAAAAAATGACTTTAAGACTCTCTCATCCTTGCCCCCTCCCGCCCGCCAGCAGACGACAGCGTGTGCACTGTCTCGCTGATTTAATGCTATTTTGCATCAGCAAAACCTTTGCAGTAACCCAGATGTCCATACACTATAATCTAATCGAGAACGTTTCTGGCTCAGGATTGGCTAATCCGACACCAGTCTTCTTAATCTGACGTCTAATTGTCGGCATCTGGACGAGGCAACATGCAAAACATGACCCCGAGACAATCCGGCTGCTGTCGTTTTGGGCACGTGAGCCTGATTTATGTGTCTGTGAAAAGGTAGAAAAACAATTTTGGATCCTAAATTAATATTTAAATTCACTGTGTGGGCTTTAATTAAGCAGTGTTCTCGTTTGCCCGCGTCCCTTAACACGCAAGCCTTTTTCGACCCTGACTCCCACCTGTTTTTGCTCCCGTCTGTCTCCGGCTACGACCCGTTTTGATTCTGACCACGTCTGCTCTCCCGTCCCGACTTACGACCCATTTCTGACCCCGAACCCGTTTTTACTCTCCTGTCTCGGCTATCGACCGGTTTTTCAGTCCTTGACACCACCATCGCTCGCTACGAAAGATCCACTTCCGTGTTCGGAACACAAACTGAGTACGAGAGCTACTTGCTTCCCGCGCCTAGTGAACACCGAATCATGGGCGCAGCCCTTCCTCTTTCTTTTAATAAAACTTGAGAGAAACGTAACGCAATTGGGACCTCTTTCCGTTCTGGTCGTGACAATTCTTGTAATTTATTATTTTTCTGCTTAATCTAAATAAATAATCTGGTTCTGTTTTTACTATTCAACAACTGAAAAGTAAATTGCTTAGGGTGCTAGGGTGGTTCGTCAATTCGAATCCTATTGTACTGTTGGTTATGTTGCCTTACTATTAATTAGCATTTGGACTACTATGCACTGTCTACCTCTGGGGTCAGGAACCTAGGGCAAGCAAGTCATATATATATTGTTCAATTTCATAATATAATGTTATATCTGGAACCAATTGTCATATGTGCAAAGCTGAGACGATTCTGACCGCTTAAAGGGTTCGATCATGTATATAAAGGACAAAATTGTAAATACAGTTTAAAGTCAAGATATCACACCAACATACCCTGTTTTGGCTGTAAATCACTAAAAAAATCATTTTAGAGCTTATTAGATAATCCATGTTCATTGTTGAGACACTTAATGATGAAAAGCCAAAGAACAAGATGTAAGCACCCAGAAGCTCTAGCAGAGCACCGAGAGTGATTTGATCCGGTGAGCAGTGGGAATGGGCAGTGAAGGTTAATACGTCGGTATCCTTGTTTGTACTTTGTTTTTACAAAAGTACAACCTTGTTTTAAAACCATTATTTGGGACAAAACTTACTCAACAATTTGAAGTAACTGCGGGAGTGAGACCAATTTTAAGTGGTAATATATACATAATATATTGATAAGGGACTAGGGCTCTGGCATTTCTATCATTTCATAATTTTTTTATCAAACATCACACAGTGAAATAAAATATTTGATTTAAAACACAATTGAAAGGTTTTTGAAAATTGATAAAAACGTATATCTAATAAAAGCAACTAAACTAACAAATTAAAAAATCTGCTCCATATACTGATCCCTCAATCAAATCAAATCAAAATTCTCTTTGAAGGTCCTTTTTAGCACTGAAATGCATAAAGTATTAAATCATTCAGTGTAAAACGAGAAATTATAATCAGGGTTGGGTAGGGTTACTTTAACTTGATTACTTTCAATTACTTTTGGATTACTCCAATACCAAATATGCTAATAAAAGACAAAAGAAATTAAATATGAATACAATGATTCAGATTCAGATTCAGATTTACTTTATTGTCATTCGTGTACACGTGTATACAGAACGAAATGTCGATACATCTGACCCGCACAGTTGATGACTCACAACACGTGGTAAGCTTTCTCTCCTGGCTTTGATCTCTCTGATCTCCGGCAAAACTAACATAAAATGCCACAGAAACAAAATGAAAATAAATCCAAACAGCTTGCCAACATCATTTTTGCCGTTCCATGTTTTCCAAGGCTGCACAAAATTTAGTCATTTTATTCATATTTAGTTTCTTTTGTCCTTTAATTGCATATTTGGTATTGGAGTAATCCAAAAGTAATTTAAAGTAATCAATTTAAAGTAACCCTACCCAACCCTGATTATAATCCATTCACACACAATGGTTAAAATAAAGACAAAGTAAATAACAACAAAAATAAAATATACAAAATTATCAGTTATTCCGCTGATATTCTTATCTCTCCTCAGCCTGCAGCACATTAGATAAAGTCTCAGTCACTGGTTTAGAAACACTACTTTTACTTTTTGATCAGAGGCCCTGTTTTGGAACAGTTTCGATATTTCCTCTGCCAACAATAGCGTTTACTGTATAAACTGAGAAAACTTCGCCCATGGGAAAAGAGAGGCGTCAATTTATGAGAGGCGTTTATTTGCGCTAAGTGGATGACGCATCCGGCGTCTATTGAAGGGCCGGCAACTATTTGAGCAAACGCTGCCAAAGTCTATGTGAGTGGCGATGCTGGATATCACCACAGACATTAACTACTGTTCCTGTCACTTGCATTGAGCGCGTCAGCACATTTTGCATGCAGCCTAACAATCCCTCGCCACATCTTTTACGATGAGTGATGAGGATCCTAATGTGTGACATCATGGAAGGTGACAGCGTGATTTGCAGAGGATCAATGCGGGAAACTGAGACCAACGAAAACATGCACGTCTGGTGCTTGCGTGAGTGATTGTCAGTGTTGGGCGAGTTACTGAAAAAAGGTCATTAGTTAGAGTTATTAGTTACTTCATGTGGAAAGTACTGTATTTTCCGCACTATAAGGCGCACCTAAAAGCCTTTATTTTTTTGAAAAGCTGACCATGCGCCTTATAATACAGTGCGCCTTGTATATGGATTAATATTAAGTCGCAAGGTCTCGCAACAAAGGCAAGCAGCCGCCGACTAGATTTTTCCCCGTAGGCGATGTGGTCCGCGGTGTATGCTGGGATACATATGCCGGCGTTTCATTTCCCAGCCAATGTGTCAATCATCATATGAATCGATCACTATTGGCTAAAGTTATTCGGAGGTAAAGGGGGCGGATCCTTTTTATCATTTACAGGCTCGCATAGGCTAAAGGGGCGAAACAAAGCCTGCAATTGGCCGAAAAAGATGTATGTGAATCACATGTTGGGTTGCACTACGGCATGAAAAAAACTTTTTTACTATTCTGTATTTGTAAATATTTGACTCTCCTGGATTTACTACACTCATGGTTGTAAGAAGACCATGGTTACGTAAAACTATTGAACGTGATGGCTGCAAGAGAGCTTAGGTGAGCTATGCGGCTTTATATTTTCCCGGTATCTTGTTTTAGAACGATCTTGATGTTTCTGTGATGAGTCTATTTTTAAATTAAACTCAATTCCAAGTGTTTATTGTCATATGCACAGTAAAGTTGCAAGTGAAAAAGAAAATAGAAACTAAGGAATGGTTGGCATTTCTTGAATCCAAAGACTTTAACCTTCCGAATGATATTCGGAACGATGCATTTGAGTGACATCGTACAGTCACTGTTTCCGTACATGTCTGAGACACGTATTTGTTTCTTTACAAGCTTTCGGAATGTTAAGGGGGTCATAAGTTTGACTGAAGTATCTGATGTTTTGTCGACGTTCCCATTGTAGCGCCTTATAATCCGGTGCGCCTTATGTATGGAAAATATAGGACCAAAAACTTTTTTGGGGGGGTGCGCCCTATAACCCGGTGCGCCTTATAGTGCGGAAAATACTGTAATTGTATTACAGATGGGAAGCAGAAAACTGAAGTAGTGGTTTCCTGTTGACCTACAGTATACAAGGCCTTTTGCTTCAAAATGTCATAGAGAGACGACAGCTGAGATTTTTCGATTGAAGACTTGTATTGCTGTGGTCTCTAGATTATATTCTGCCAAATCAAACCATTCGAAGATTTACCTTTATTACCTCTTGTCTTGATTACTGTAATGTGTTGCTCTCTGGTCTCCCAATGTCTGGCATCAAAAGTTTGCAACAGCTGCATAATGCTGCACAAGGGTGCAAGACTACGACAAGAACATTTGACCGTATTACCCTAATTTTAGCTGACCTGCACTGGCTCCGCCAGTTTCAAACGTAATTTTAAAGTTTTGTTGCTAGCATTCAAAAGTTTGCATGGATTTGATACCTCCTATCCTTCTGATTTCACCATATGTTCCTGCTTAGAGCCTCAGCTCTGAAAATGCTGGTCTACTAGTGATTCCAAGAGCCAAGAAGAAATCTGCATTTTGTCAGGACCAGAACGGAAACAGGACCCACTCGCGTAATGTTTACCACAAGTTTGATTGAAGGAACGAGGAAGGGGTGCGCCCACGATCCGGTGTTCGCTTGTGATCCGAACACGGATGTGCACTTTCCGTAGCGAGCGGTCAGGGGCGGAAAACTGGTCGGTAGCCGGGACTGAGAGAGCAAGACGTGGTCGGGATCAAAAACGGATCGTAAATCGGGACGGGAGAGCAGACGTGGTCGAGATCAAAACAAGTCGTAGCGGGAGACAAACTGGAGGAAAAAACGGGACAGGCGTGAGTCAGGGTCGAAAAAGTGCTTGCCGTTTAAAAACAGATATTCGCAGACGGACTGACGACAGGGGACAGATAGGAGTGGGTTTAAATATGGACAGGGAGCCAATCAGAATCTGAGGCAATTGGCACAGGTGAATCACATCAGTAATCATGACACATCTTCGTTTAGGCCCCAATTTTGTGGAATGCTCTGCCTTCTGAGATGCATGCCATCATCTAGAACCTGCTGCATCGATCATTGCCGTCAAATGGACTTCTTGCATGGTTTCTGTTATTACTTGTCACGAAACCAGAACAGAGCAGTGGACCCCAGAGCATTCGTTTTAGTCTTTTTATTAAGAAAGCGTTCAGGGCTTGCTGGAGCCGTAATGGCCATCAGACATCAGCAGCGGCGCCGGGGAGATAACTTCGGATCGAGTGGTCAATCGGAGTGCGGAAATCAGGCAGGTCGTGTTTACCGGGGCTGGAGAAGAGATCAAAAACGTGGGACGGAAACAGGTCGGATCGGAGGCAGACAGAATCGGGTAAGCAGAGTTCTAAACGAACAGGATATCAGGAGAAACACACAGAGTTACAAGAATGTACGCTCTGACACTTCTCTCTGGGCGCAGGGCGCTTAATAGAGGAGTGCCAGACAATCAGAAGGCGCCCACCCAGGCGCCACATGATTGCTCCAGGTGATCTGAGTTAGTAATCATGACATTACTTATATTTATCATTGGTTGTGAATTGTCTGATGTTCTTAAAACATCCATTGGAGCCTTGTCATCCTGAAAGACTGGTTACCTCATAAGCGACTCCTTCTCAGGGTTTCTTAATTTTCCTCATTCTAAAGTTTTTTTAAGCTTTCATTGGCTGTCATGTAGGTGTCAGATCAGGGGTTGAGACTTCTTGTGATACTATACTTCTTGTTATATGAATAAACATGACTCGACTTTGAATTTTTCCTAATAACACATTACAATACTCGTTACTGAGAAAAGTCATTATGTTCCAGCAACGCGTTCCTTTGTGTTCCCAACCAACATTGATGACTGTTAATAAATTTACTACAATCTTGGGCCATTGATTCAAGCTAACCTTAAGAAGTGTCTCAAAAAAAAAAAAAACCCATGCACCCACTCCTCCCTCCACCCATCAATCACTCGATTCCTTTTCTCTTTCCTCCTGGCGTGCTGACAGAACAGGAGAAGGCTCCCTCAAAGTCTCACATCCACCCCCCCAAGTCCCGAGGGTGGCGTTTCCTTGGAAACAGTGTCAGAGTTGACTGGGTGGTTGCAGATAGATGCCTGCCCTTTATCGGACTAAACCATTGGCTCGCTGAAAGCAATCCAGACTGGACTTGTGGGAATATACGCACCCCTTTGCCCTTACTCATAATGGACTGTTCTACTCGACCTAGGCTGGGAATGAGCCCGTTTGTATGCATTATTTTCATTTTCCTGTATCCTTGTCCATTATCTCCTATGCACCGTGATGCTCGTGGAGACTGATCAGCACTTTGTCTCAGTAATGTGGACATTTCGGGGAGAACACTGCTCCGGTGCGTCCTTGAAAGAGAAACAAAATGGAGACGGAGCTTTTCTTTGCATTCTCTCCCGCCTCTTAGAAGGCGGCGGGCTCCAGTGAGACTGAACTGTCATTTCCAACGATTGCATTACACCACCCAGATATACGACTTCAGTAACCGCTTGGTAAATAATTGAAATGCAAACAGTCTCAATGTGGGATTGAGGCCACACTTCGGCACAAAGCAAACCCCGGGCTCCGTTATCAAAGTCGAGATTTATTATTGCTCGATGTTGACATTCGTAACAGGCCTTCCATCCGTCTATCCATCTCTCTTTAACTGTTCTGCATAACGTTGGTATTATTTAACATTTTCACTACAGTTACTGTTCTAAGTCTTTTCATTTCCGTGTGTTCCGTTTGATATGTAGAAAAGTTGTCAAAATAGAGAAAATGGATGAGCAGTGAAAGGTTTTTATCACAGAATGTTATGGGCACAAATGGGCTACAGAACAATAGCTGTAGAATTTACTCAGACTAAAGTGATTGACCACAATTCTTATACAAAAAAATATGGTCCATAAGGTGATCTATTATAAAGTTCTACATTAAACATTACAGCAGTCCCACGGTTGAATAGAGTACTGTCCTACTGACAAAACCCTCATCTTACTCAAGATGCTCAACTTTTGCCTGAGGATAACAATTCTATCTTATTTATTAGGAATCAGTTGGACGTTTCTAGATGTAATTTCAACCTGCATGCTGGCACTCAGGATTTGAGCTGATCACATCTCCTCATGTGCTCAAATTATTGGTTCCTGTCTCTCATTGTGTACTCCACACAAACAAATGAGGTGATGGACCTAACAATGGCGCTTAAGGCCACATCTGGCTACAAAACAAGAAACAACTGAAGTTACATAATCACGATTACATAAACAAATGAGTAATACATGAATAATCTACACAATCATGCCGAAATATGGGCAGTGTATTTCAGTACTTCAGTGCGGGATTCCAAAAAAACAAAAAATGGTGATAAATAAAAACTGTGAAGTAGATAATAAAGTACACTATAGTATATATATAATCGAAATAGCAGAACAACATGCAGAATTCCACACACCACACACTTTTGAGATATTTTTTTGTATGGAAGGGCAAATATCAATGCCAGTACAGATGCTTTCCTACTTACGACCATTCGATTGACAAAAAACAGTAGATACGAACATTTTTTTCGGGATGTCCAAAAATATCCGAAGATTGCTGTTAGCTAGATTTTGTATTGTGTGCACCTTTTTCAGAGTACAGGACATTACTGTAATGCCTCTTTCCGAGCAGAGCTCTGTGAGAGGTCACCCAGCATCCACCTGGAAGAAAAAAAATGCACCTCTTACTAGTTTGTGTGTAAACATACTATACTGTATCTCCAGCGCACTAAGAACATTGAAATTTTAATTGTTTAATATCTCGTGCATCCATTCAATATGGTTCGTGTAAAGTTTAAAGAAGAGGTGAGCCGTTTCTTTTGAAATGAAAGTGGAATAAGAAAGTTTGATGAGGTTGAGAAAATGGTTGGACCGCTTTTTTTCGGGCAATTTTTTTTCGCCTAACTCTTGAAGCTTATCTTTCAAAAGTAAGTTAAACATAACTTTATTTATCATTATAGAGCATATTATTTTATGAAATGATTTGTTTTTAGCACAAAAAAGTACAGGTTACTTATACAAACCTTAAACATACAAAATATAGCACTGAAGCAATTTACGAACAAATTCAACTTACGAACGATCGTCCGGAATCTCGTTGGTAAGTAGGGCAGGGTCTGTATTCAGTATCATGCCAATAACCCACGTTAGGTCAAGGTATAAGTTCTGGCACTGCACAAACCCAAATTTATATACAAAATCGAGAAACAAAAACACATTGAAACATGAAAAACACAAATCTTTCATGTACAATTTTCTTGTTCTTTTGGTATATATTTATGCAAATTTTAAGCATCGTTTTATAATTTACCATCTTTCTGTAATTTAACAATATTTTTCCTTAATATATCTCTCTCAATAGCACATTAAGTCCTGTTTCAGGTCAAATGTTATGTGCAATATAGGTCTTACTTTAAAATGAATAACTGTTAAATATTTTAAATTGGATTTTGCCTGCCAAAGTTCTGCTAGTATCAGAATTTGGTATAATGATGGTATCATCTGATCAGAGATTGTGAGGGGAAACACTGCTGGTGTGCTTGATAGATTATATTTTTCTCTTATTAAAGAAATAAACACACTTTGTGTACAGTCCATAGATTATACTTGTAGTAATGTGACAGCTGACCTTTTCAACAAAGTCTTTAATGAATTCATGTTTTTTATCCTGAAATTATATTCCACATTAAATATTCCAGAACACTGTCATACACATTGAATATTGTAATTTCCAGAGTAACAGTTTGATTGTGTTTATCAATCATTGAAGCAGGCTTCATACAATGTAAGTGATTGCCTCGGACAGATCCAGACTGACTTTAGTAGTATCTAATAATCCATCTAGCATATGGGAGAGCCAGGGGGGGCAGGATTAAACATCCAGAATAAAATGAAGATACGGCAAGGATCTGCAATTTGGCAGCCTGGGGTTGAAGTGGGGAGAGGGGTTTGAGCGTAGGAGGCTGGGTTACAAGGGCGTGGTGTGTTTATGACAGTCCTTTAAATCTTGTTGACGCTTTTGGAAATCAACAAGTCAGTTTGGTTGTTACAGCCTGAGTAAATGTCACCCCCAAAAGCAGCTAAATTACTTTAGAGATTACTTGCTTTAAAAATGGACTAAGGGACTTCACGGATTACATTTTCAAAACAAAGCTACTTTGACTGTTTTTCCAGTCAAGGCCAACGTTGTGTATTGGATTAAGGTGGTCTTTGCTAAATAATGCTTTCTGCTGTGAGGTGGAGATAATAGCATGAGTTGCTTAAATAATGAGAGTATGCGCATTGTAGTGGTGTTCTCCTCAGCTCGAATCCCTGAAGCGTGTGTCGGATATTTTAGATGAGTGGTTCAGAGTGTTCATTTTACCTCTGAAAAGTGATGGGTCCCGGGGACTCGCATGCTCAAAAATCCATGGGTCCCAACAGAGATCTATGGGTCCCCAAAATTTAGTGTGCTCCATGCCCTTACAAACGGTCGTATTTTCCCTTACAAAATACAAAAAAAACGGTTTTTTTTTTTTTTCAAACATGTTTATTTATGTAGTTTAACATGTTATATTGTACATGTGTTTCCTTATATCATATATATTGTTAATTAACATTTTGTTGTGAGACACTGAGTTGCTCGACATGAATGAGGTTTATTATAAAAAAAGTTCAAAAATTAAGTCGCTTGGACGTTCACTGTAGAAGGAAAAAATACATGCAAATATGATTAAGTAGAATAATACATTTTCTTATTCAAATTATTAATTCATTTTCTGCATTAAATTATTGTTGGTAATATACTGATTAAGAGGGATCACCACAAACCTGTCTTTTTTTCATTTTCTCCTTTTCTCCTTTTTCTTTTTTTTCCCCCTTTTTATTTTAACTTCTTTATACAACATAATCATTCGTAATATAATACATCAAAGCAAGTGAGCCGTTTGAGAGCCGGCTCTTTAATGAGTTGAGCCGAAAAAGCCGGTTCTCTAAAAAGAGACAAACCTTCATTACACAACTCGAACTGGAGATCGGCGTGCGGACGAAAACTCGAACCGCGAGACCAAAACAACAATGGCGGATCTGCCTGACGAAAAGTTTGGAGTGCGGTAAATCTTTGTTAAAAAATGTTATGGGCACAAATGTCAAAAAAGTTGTGTCCCGGGGACGCACGTTGATTTGACACAATGCGTCCCCAGCAAAAATAATGCGTCTAAGACGCAGGGACGCGGGCAAACGAGAACACTGGGTTCATGAACCACGAGTTGAGCTGTGTTGATGACATTAGCAGTAACGTTTAAACAGGTGTACCACACGACTGATTCAGGAAATAATTCCCTAGCTTTGTTTCAAAATAAAAGCGGGAAAAAAAGATTGGAAAGTCTCTTCAACACTGGGAATCAAAGACATCCATCCATCCATTATCTGCCCCGCTTATCCTCAGTAAGGTCGTGGGGGTGCTGGAGCCCATCCCAGCTATCTTCGAGCAGTGGGCAGGGGACACCCCGAACTGGTTGCCAGCCAGTCGCAGGGCGAATCAAAGACATGAACTCCCAATTCTTGACAAACCTACCATCACACATCTATGCACCACTGCTTCGTCTGTACCTTGTGAAAGAGTTTTTGTGAAACAGTGAAATTCAATGCAAAAAAACTGCCTGAGGCCAAAAACTTTGGAAAAAAATATTGTTTTGAAATAAAATCAGTTTTACACAAACAATTCAGAATACACGTACTCTGTTACCCTCTTAATACACTCTTTAAATATATATATTTATTTGTATTTTACACAAGCAAGTTATACATTTGCATGCCCTCCTAATGGCAGACTCGATGACATGAATCATCTTGAAGCCCCTATGTGTGTGTGGAGCATTTCTCTGCAGGGCTTCACTGAAGTATGGGGCTTCATTTTGCCATCACAGCCATTCTCTAGATAGGACACCACTCCTGCTTCTGAAGGACTTTGAACCATTTTGACATCATTTCATCTCTCCTTTGGCAAGGGTCTATTTTTTTCCCCTGCTTGATTTGCACCAATAAACCTCAGTAAGCAAGGCATTGTAATGCCTAATTGGGCGGTAACGAGCTGTGGCATTATGCAGAGTGCCGAGGTTCAAGCTTATTAGTTGCTCGGCTGCCCGTAACATTTTGCTGTCTTCCGTCTGTTACTCGAGTGTTGCGTGTTGTCAATGAAATCTCAGCACCCCCTTCGCCTTCATCTCGCTGGGCTGCTTCATCTCTATTCTTCTCACCCCTACCCTTCTTGCTCGGGGCTAAAAATAACCTCCTATTATCCGGCAGG
The DNA here is from genome assembly GCF_059441175.1 of Urocampus carinirostris. Taxonomy (NCBI): domain Eukaryota; kingdom Metazoa; phylum Chordata; class Actinopteri; order Syngnathiformes; family Syngnathidae; genus Urocampus; species Urocampus carinirostris. Next base: position 32,779,122 of record NC_142358.1, read on the forward strand.
CCTAGGCCGTGTACAGTGAGGCGGCAATCAAGCACGGCGGCCGTCGCGCATCCTGATTCGCCGCGGTTGTCGTGCCGATAATGGCGTTTTCAGAGTACCCGAGAGTATGCTTCTATTCCGGCATCAACCTCCAAAAAGAGCAAAGTTATTACAATGTAATGGAGATTGTTCTGCCGGAAATTTCGCAACCCAGAATTTGGGATCGTTCGCAATCTTTATAGAATGGGAACGTCTGTGTTTTAAAAGGGGTGGGTAAAGGGACATTGTGTGATATTTGACCAATGGTTTCTCTTTTTTGAAATATTTATAGTTTCTCAAATCAAAAACGATAAATTGTCCAAGGCAAATTTACTTCGGATCGTACCCAATTTTTCTGCCACCATTCGATAATATAGGAGCAAAACAATCCATCATAAACTATTATAATTTTGATTTTTGTATTTCTCCAGAAAAACAAGTTCAAATATGGTGAATTAAGACAAACTCTACTTCTTTATATTGTTTCACAAACAGTCAGAAAGAAACATACGTAAAATGAGAAAAATTAACTAAAACCTAATCCCTCTAAGTGTCTATCAACCGTGAATTAAAAGAAAAACAAAAACATAGATGAATCCATTCCCACTACAGTTTATTAAACACATGTGGACTGGAAAGTGACAACAATAGCTTCTCATCTCATCTCATTAGCTACACCGCTTATCCTCAGTAGGGTCGCAGGGGTGCTGGAGCCCATCCCAGCAATCATCGGGCAGTGGGCAGGGGACACCCTGAACTGGTTGCCAGCCAATCGCAGGGCACACGGGGACAGACAACTCACTCGCTCATTCACACCTAGGGACAATTTGGACCGGCCAATTCACCTGAAATGCATGTTTTTGGAATGTGGGAGGAAACCGGAGTGCCCGCAGGAAACTCACGCAAGCACGGGGAGAACATACAAACTCCGCACAGATTTGAACCCACGCAGGAGGTTCCCAAGACATGAACTGTGCCGCAAATGCGCTAACCACTGCGCTGCTGTGCTGCCCACCAACAATAGCTTACAAACACTAATTTGAATAATTGATTGTCACAGACCAGAACGGACACAGGACTCAGATTTTATTGAGAGTGAGAGTAAGGCTTGCTTGATTGCTTGATCCAAGGACTGGCGGAGAACAGGATCGAGCAAGGCGGGGGTGACACTTCCGTGTCGGAAGAAGGCAGGCGGGAATGGCACGTCGTTTGCCTGGGGCTGGAGATCAGAGACGATGTCGAGTTCGTAATAGTGGTCGTAGACAGGCGGCAGGCAAAACAGGTGTGGTCAGGTTCAGAAACGGGTCGAAAAACGGGAATCAGGCAGGAAACAGGTTTTAACAGGGACAAAGTCGGACGGGAACGCTCACTGAGTGAAACACAACAGCTCGCAACGATCCGACAAAGTTTGAACTGAAGTCGGGGGCTTAAGAAGGGTGTGGCCACCAATCAGCTTGTCCGGGCTGTTGGCGCCAATCAAGCTGCCCCAGGTGTTCCAAATAGGGCAATTATGACATTGATTTATTTATTTAAAAGTCTCACTGTTTTTTGTATTTTTTCTTAATAAAAACGTTTAACGGAAATGTGAACTTTACTGTCAAATTTCATATTTATTATAAAAAGGAGCTAAAGCTTCTTTAAACTTCTGCAAAGACACCTAGGTCAGGTCAGGTCATGTTTATTTGTATAGCCCTTATCACAAGAAGTCTCAAAGGGCTGCGCAGACGACAGACTATTATTATACGATCACCTGATCTAAAACCTACATAAGGGCGAGGAAAAACTCAGCATGAGGAAAATGGGAAAACTTTGAGAAGGGACTGCCTCTAGTGGTACCAAAAAAGTTGAATTCAATTAAAAAAAAACAAAAAAACATTTATTTGAATACTAGGCAAAAATACTATAACCTTCATATAAATGTTAATTTTGATTAAAAAATCATAGAATACATTTGTATTACTTTTACATAGTGGAATCCCTACCTACAGGTCCCTGCCATGTTTGTCTGGCATCTTGCTGCTAGGCTGGTAAAATTTTGTTTTTTTTCATATTGCCTTAAACAGCGCCTGTTTGACTTTTATCTAAGTAAGATAACAACGGGATTGATTTACTTAATGTCATAGTCAGAAAATGCAGCTACAGTGGTTGCTTTGCGAGCTTTGGTGACATCCAGTTGACATTTTTAAAACTAAAAAATATTATTTGACGTGATGCAGCTCATTTATCTCTTGTGCTTTTCTCATCATTGTCTTGTGGGCCGCAGTAAATAATATGGCATGAATTTGAGAGAGGTGTTTTAGAGTAGAATAAGAAACATAATGCGCAAAAATGAGCAGATCTGTCTTTTGTGACACAATGGTTGAAAAACACATTGTCTTAGACCATGGGTCTCCAACCTGGTCCCTGTGGGGAGCACGGTGCCCCCTAAGCAGCCTAAGCTGAGGTGCCTGCGGACCTCTTGTAAAAGGTAGCTCACCAGTGCTTGGTCATTGTGATTTTCTAGTAAAAGGATTTTTTTAGTGGCTGACTGAGTATATTTAACTCTACTTCTGATCATTAACGTAGTATTAACATAGTAACAGCATAGCAGTAACATGCTAAGTTGTTATTTTAGAAATGCATATCAAACTGGGTGGCCTTTGAGCTTATTAGTAACAAATAGTAGCCTATGGGTTTATGAAGGTTGGAGAACCCGATCCAAGACAAAAAATATTTTTAAAAAATGTGCATTTATATGATAGATCTTGTATTCTTCCTTATTATTCAAATCGATATTATATTTTTTTATGAAGATTTTTTAGAGGCCCTATGGAACCCCTACTACTTTGTACTTCGGTTATCGTTGGTTCACTCCTTCATGGATTTTTAATTGAAGTGAATTGTCTTTATTGTCATTGATATCAATGTATCATGCATTGTGTTTCTAATACACAGCAGACAACAAGATAGCGATTAGGGGGGCGTTCTGCGTTGGGTGGGGGTCACTGTGTGTTAGGCTGCTGTATGATGTTAGTCAAAAGGCCGGGGCATGTGCATTCAACGTCTCTGAATAAAAATAAAAATTGGGAAGGATAGCGGACACTAGCTTTTAGCGACTCCTTGAACGGAATATAAACTCATCAATTAAACCGTACTCCAAGCAAAGAATGCAAAGAAATGCTGATCACCAGCAGGTGCTGCGTGGATTGTTATCGCCTCCGGGAATCAACTGAGGCGGCGTCGGAAGGCAAGTAATAGCCTGGCTGCAGGTCCGGGCGACTGCTCGGGTATGCTAACACCCGATGCTAGCACGCAGCTGGCCAGCCGCTTAGAACGGTACGCACAGGCGGAGGGGGGCTTCAACCTCCGATTTCTGTGCGTTGTGTTTTTTATTTGATCTCTAGTGGTAATTTTGTTACAGTAGTACAACTCTCAGCCAATAATGCTCTCATCTTAGGGTAAGTCTGCCCCTTAGGGGCTTTTCTGAAGGTGCGACGCTACTTTGCAGATTTTCCCTTTTTGCGGGTGGTTATGGTCCCCGTTTACCGCGAAAACCAGGGATCTCTGTACACAATTCCCCTTAAACGTGCTTCCGATTTCCCCCGAGGACAGCGTGTTCCGTTGGTTTCGATCTGAAAGCGTGTAGATCCTCTAGAGACGAGTGTGCGATGTAAATATATTTGTCTGCGGCACATCCATCCATCGCCGCATGACCTTCAGGCCTCCTTGTGATATCGCATTTTCATGTGGCAATCAAACCCCCTCCCTCTCTCGGCGGGTAAAAGCGAAGCTTCAAAGCGGATGTGATCTGAGAGGCGTCACGTCCCCGTTCTCGTCATTTCGTCTTCGTATGAAGCGCTTTGTTTCTGTCGCCCTGCTGCTGCACGCGTGTGCATAGACAAAGGAATCCCCCCCCCTCGCTTCATTTTAGACAAAAGCAAACACTTAGCAGCTGCTGGCTGTTTGATAGTCTCGCCTGCGGGTGTTTTCCAGGAAAAATTACGACTGGTGATGCCGAACACTATAACAAGGGTCCTAAACTTGCAGTCTTGGAGCAATTGCTGCTCTTAAGATGTTAGTTTGAGATCTTAAGATGTTAGTTTGAGGTCTATGTCTTAATATAACGGTTAAAGGGATAGTTAGTATAATAGTGATAGGAATTCTGGCTCACTAAAATGAGCCATGTTTTAGGGGTGATGGACCCATGTTGAGGAAGCAGCAATCGCAGGCAGGGATCAATGAAATTAAATGAAATGATTTGCATTTATATAGGGCTTTTCAAGTCAAGACTTCCCAAAGCGCTTTACAGTGTGCTTCACATTTCCCAATAGCGGCCGTGCAGCCATGTGAGGGAATATTAGGGGTTCAGTGTCATACCCAAGGACACTTCGACATGTAACACGGAGGAGCAGGGATTTGAACTGAGATCTCTTGATCCCAAGACTAGCGCTCTACCTCCTGAGCCACTGCCCCCCAACAAGATGGATGTTATATCATAACAATATGAAATACAGAGTGACAAACACGGGCTCCCAAAATCATGAAATGACACAACAAGACCAAACCTGGCAAAGTCCAAACCAGGAAACAAACACTGAGACTGGTAGTAGAAAATGCAAGGAACAAAGTAACAAACTAAGCCATTAATAAAATGTCCAAACAAGATAGTTCCAGTGGCCCCCAGATAAAATGAGTGAGACCATTGCGACAAATACACGGTCCACAGAACCCTTAACCAGGATTGTCAAAGCGCCACTCCCTGTGGTGTGTTTGGGACAAGTACAGTCTGTATTCTAGGTAGGTGTTTGCACCCCTACAAGAAAAAGTAGCTCTGGTTTCCATAGTTCCCCGTCACACAAGTCTCCTGAGCAGACTGAGATATGGTACCTTCATCGTCTGGTCGCCATTTTGTACTGTAAAGTGTCATCCTGCTCTTCAGAGCTCAGCCAAATATTGGCATTGACAGGCAAACAAGTCCAAAAAGATGACAGACCTGGCATGGCAGTGGAGTGAAAATGACCTGACCTCATGTTCACCTGCTCGGCACCCCCTGGTGGAAGGCAGCGCACCAGACCCTTACATACTGTACGTAGCATCAAACTAAAACACCAAAGGACCGTTATTAAAGCTTTGATTTCTTCTATGGATGGAGAAAACTGCAACAATACAACGCTTTGAGACCATGTGCCAATATGTTTGCAAGATAAAGAGCTTACACTTTAAAAGTAGTAAAAAATATAGACATCGAATAAACACTTTTAGAACTTTCGACACTGCTTTATTATCAATTCTTTACCAGAGATGGTGAAGAATTGGACATACAACAGTCATGTCAGCCATGTGAGTCCACTGTTCATAATGAGATCTCAGAACTGTGAGTGACGATGGAAACCCGGAAATAGTATTATTTTTCTATAAATGTTTTCATCCAAAGCACAAATAAACATGAAATATACTGTATATGCTATTTAATGAACATAGATTCATTTTTGGCCTTGTACTGTACATTAAACGCAGTCAATTATTTATTAAAGAAAATCCATTTCATTAAGCACACTCCCCACCCACTATAACTTTGCAAGTAGACAACACGCAATATAATACCAATTAAAACGAAATATTATTTACAAACTCCTAGTGAGGATAAGCGATGCAGAAAACAGATGGGTTATGCACAAAATACTATTATAAAACTATTCAAGTCGAGTCGTGTTTATTTTTATAGCCCTTTGTCAAGGGAAGCAAGCCGCTCAAGGGATCGGAGCGTGTTCAGAATGCAGACGTGGATCTCCCGGAGCGGGAGATCGTAGCGTGATCAGACAGGAAAAATGTGTTGATAGCCGGAGTGGGGGATCAGAGCATAGTCGGTGGTCAAAACGGGTCGTTAGCGGGGACGGGAGATCAGAATGTGGTCGGTGGTCAAAAAGGGGTCGTCGCCGGAGACATATGGGGAATCAGGAACAGACGAGTGGTATACGCATGAAAAAACGGGACGGACGGGAGCCAGAGTCAAAGTGCTTGCCTTGCGTAAGAAGAGGTTTGCTGACGGACTGACAAAGGGAGAGTGAGAGCACTGAGCTTAAATAGGAGGGGGAACTAATCTGGTAACCAGCAGCAGCTGGCGCCAAACGAGCGGGCACAGGTGAGTGCAATGAGTAATCATGACACCCTTAGTCACAAGGGGTGCACAAATCACAGATGATTGCAAACCAAAGCCTATTATTACTTTTATTACTATTATTACTATTATTTTTATTATTACTATTATTACTATTATTACTATTATTTCTATTATTCAAAATTATATTCTTTTTGAAAACTGGTAGTCTAACACAAAAAGCAGTAGTGTTGGTAGATATGGTTATATGAAATACACATAATTTTCGACCAATGAGTATTTAAAAAAATTCCAATTTATATGATAGTGTCAAGACCAGAACAGAGACAGGACGCACTTGCATACGTTTCTCTCAGTTTTATCGGGAAGAAGGAGAAGGATTGCACACACGATCCAGAGATCGCTGGTTGCGGGGAGCAGGTTGCTCTGAACGCGGAAGTGGTACTTCTGTGGCGGGCCATTGCGGTGTCGGGAGCGGGAAAAAACAGGTCAGTAGCGGGGACAGGAGAGCAAAAAACGTGGTCGAAATCAGAAAATGGGTTGAAGCCGGGAAGCCAAACAGGAGTGAGTCAAGGTCGAAAAGCTTGCGTAGCGTAAACTGAGATTCGCAGGTGGACTGACAACAGGTGAAAGAAAGGAGTGGGTTTAAATAGGGGCAGGGAGCCAATCAGAGTCCGAGGCAGTTGGCGCCAATTGAGCGGGCACAGGTGCTTCGCATCAGTAATCATGATGGATAGTTCAAGTATTTCTTCATAATTATTTACAATTATTATTATTATTTTTAGGAGGGCCATAATAATTCACGCAGTGTCTTATGGTGCAGCCCTAGCGGATTGTTGGTTACTTTATTACTTTATCCAGCCCTTCTCAAGGTTTCTTCATTCTCCCCATGCTGAGATTTTGGGTTTTTCCTTGCCCTCATGTTGGTTTTAGATCAGGGGATGGTGTAATAGTCGACTGTAGTCTGTACAACCCTTTGAAACTTCTTGTGATCAAGGGCTATACAAATAAATTTGACTTATTTTCATGTCAATTCTCAATCTCTTTTTTATGTTCTGTATGGAATTTTGAAAACGTTACTTGTTTATCGGAGCTCCTTGTGGAGAACCCGATTTTGCCCAACCTCAGCTTCTACCCCTAAGTAATTTGCGGTTTAGACTCCTGCACGAGAACCTTTCCTACAGATGAGGGAATCTTCGTATTTTTTTAAATTCTATTCACATGTTGTCACGTGGGCAGCACGGCGGCGCAGTGGTTAGCGCGCGTGCGGCACAGTTCTAAGGTCTTGGGAACCTCCTGTGTGGGTTCAAATCCAGCTACCGGACTTCCTGTGCGGAGTTTGTATGTTCTCCCCGTGCTTGCGTAAGTTTCCTCCGGGCACTCCGGTTTCCTCCCACATTCCAAAGACATGCATTTCAGGTGGATTGGCCGGTCCAAATTGTCCCTAGGTGTGAATGAGCGAGCGAGTTGTCTGTCCCTGTGCAATTGGCTGGCAACCAGTTCAGGGTGTCCCCTGCCCACTGCCCGATAATTGCTGGGATGGGCTCCAGCACCCCGCGACCCTACTGAGGCTAAGTGGTGCAGATAATGAGATGAGATGAGATGAGATGAGATGAGATGAGATGTTGTCACGTTCCTAAACAAGGAACATCAGTGGCTGTCATCACCCCATATCCTCATCTTAGTGACAGACTGTCTAACAGTGGCGTCCGATTAACATATCGACTATAATTGAGTGTTCTTTACTCGGCTACTAAATGACTTAAGTGGAGACTTTACCGACTGACTGCCCGGTCGGGCGGATGAGCGTCCTGCTCGCAGTGACTTAATCAGTACAGACTGACCCAATGACTCTTCTGATTCGCTAACTGATTGACTCGTCACATCCCAACGGGAGGTCGCTGCTGATATCAGCATGACCGGTCAAATGACAACCGCATTTCCATTTTTTCCCCCATTAACTCTGATATCAAAGGAAATTGTAGGATATTAAAATTGCACGGGCAGAAATATGCAATGGTACGAGATCTCATCTCATCTCATCTCATCAGCTGCACCGCTTATCCTCAGAAGGGTCGCGGGGGTGCTGGAGCCCATCCCAGCAATCATCGGGCAGTGGGCAGGGGACACCCTGAACTGGTTGCCAGCCAATCGCAGGGCACACGGGGACAGACAACTCACTCGCTCAGTCACACCTAGGGACAATTTTGACCGGCCAATTCACCTGAAATGCATGTCTTTGGAATGTGGGAGGAAACCGGAGTGCCCGGAGGAAACCCACGCAAGCACGGGGAGAACATACAAACTCCGCACAGTAAGGTCGGGAGCTGGATTTGAACCCACGCAGGAGGTTCCCACGACCTCAGAACTGTGCCGCACACGCGCTAACCACTGCGCCGCCGTGCTGCCCACCAACAATAGCTTACAAACACTAATTTGAATAATTGATTGTCACAGACCAGAACGGACACAGGACTCAGATACGAGATCTATTTTCTGATATTTCCTCTCCAAAAGAGGTTCCCCTATTCTGGTTGACTGTGGCAACTCAAATATGTATTAATAATTATGCCTATGACATTTTTGTTTGAATTCCATATTACGCATTTTAGATTACGTAAAAATTGTATCATGACATTTTGGCATGGCGGATGAGTGGTTGTTCCGCTCCGGGCCCAGTTCTAAACTCATGGGTTGAATCCAGTTACCAGCCTTTTGTGTGGAGTTTGCATGCTGATGTAAAGCTTTATGATAAAATCTATTTTTGGGAATAAGCTCATTCCCTCAGTCAGAGCATTGAAGATGGGTCGTGGCTGGGTCTTCCAACACGACAACGACCCGAAGCACACAGCCAGGAAAACCATTGAGTGGCTCCGTATGAAGCATATCAAGGTTCTAGCATGGCCCAGCCAGTCTCCAGACATGAACCCAATCGAAAATCTTTGGAGGAAGCTCAAACTCCGTGTTTCTCAGCGATAGCCCAGAAACCTGACTGATTTAAAGAAGATCTGTGTGGAGGAGTTGACCAAGATCCCTCTGGCAGTGTGTGCAAACCTGGTGAAAGACTACGGGAAACGTTTGACCTCTGTAATGGCAAACAAAGGCTACTGTACCAAATATTAAGAATCATTTGGTGATAGGAATGAGTGGAGAGGTGTTGTGAAAGGATAGTACGATGTTTGGACGCATTCTAAGGGATGGGCAGGGCACCGTATGATGCGGCAGGGGTAAACCAGTGAAAGCTGTCGGACCCTGCTGTTGAACAGAAGAGTGTGTTGTGTCACCCTCACCCGAGTGACATGGCCACTTTCTTGTGTCCCGTTTCATCTGGAGGGACGGAAGCATGACTGACTTGGGTGCCGAGGTGCTTAACTTGTGGGTGTTTGGTCATTTGGGTTGGCCATGGTCCAAAACATTTTGTGTGTGATTTTTTTTTTTTTTTTGCTACTTTTTCCCCTTTTTATTTTCTTTGTTTTTTGTATGTGTTTGTCTTGCTGTCGGTCACGCCTCTCGAGGGATATGACCAGGGTAGATAGATAGATAAATAGATTTTCTCAGGTGTTCAAATACTTATTATCAGCTATATCACACAAATAAATCATTAAAAGATCACGCATTGTGATTTCTGGATTTTTCTTTTTAGTTTATCTCTCTCACAGTGGACATACCTACGATTAAAATTTCAGACCCCTCCATGATTTCTAATTGGGAGAAATAAAATAGTAGGGTGTTTAAATACTTATTTTCTTCACTGTTTGTACGTACATATGTATGCATGGTAGTGTGTGTGTTAGCGATAAAAATAATTTAAATGACATGAAATTATGTCTTTGACACGAGTTAAACAAGATGCCCTACAAAATGGTCAATTCTAAGTCACTTCCCTGTGCTTGTGGCATACGAAACTTGTCTGAGCATATGAGGCCACGTGGCGACATATGTGTATGGAAGTAACCATGCGTTGCATGTGCGTAATGACTCATAAAGCACAACAGTGAAGGCTGTCTGTGACAGCTGCTACATAATCAGATTAGTCTTTCAATTTGGGCATTTTGTGTGCGTCCACGTGTGTGCGAATGTCCATTTGTTTCTACATGGAAATATTATGCTAGCAAAACTGCTCATATTAGCAGCACCTCTAAGGCAGGAGTGGACAAACTTTTTATGTCTCGGCCACCTTAGGTTATAACATAGCAGTGGATTTGTAATGAATCCAGTTATTTTAATTTGCATGAAAGAAAAAAAAAGAATGTGATTACAATATTCGAAAACAGTCCTGTGTATCCTCGAACTTATGTTCATTGTCGTTTAGACATTTTGTAATTTCTTCTCCAAGGAATTGATGAATTCCTGGTTTTTGAAGCATCTGATAACTGACCCTGGTCATCCTGAAAGGGGGATACCACTTGTGAGGGCCCTTCTCAAGGTTTCTCTTTTTCCACACGCTGAGGTTTTGAGTTGTTCCTTGCCCGCATGTTGGTTTAAGATCAGGTAATTGTGTCATTGTAATCCTGTGCAGTCCTTTGAGACATTTTTGTGATTAAGGGCTATATAAATAAATGTGACTTGACTTGACTCGTTTAACTTGCAGATTCGTAGGAAGCAGATAACATGCATATTACATTTTTAACTTTTTGGTTTACATAAAGAATCCTACAGGGAAAGCGTCGGTATTAACCAGACTGAATGGCTAGAGTTTTGTATTGGTATAATTGTGATAGGAAAAAGTGGTAACAGGCCATACTAGGCTAATTGTGTAACTTGGTAAAAATTCCCCAAAGCTCTGTGTTTCCCAATCTTTTTTGAGCCAGGGAACACTGATTTTAAAATATTTCGGGGCCTACCGTCCATTATAAATAGTTAAAAAATGAATTCCTGGCATTTCTTTTTATTCCCTTTCTCTTTGTTTGTTGATGAAATGATAATGTCACATAAATCGACAGTTTTTATTATTTGTGGTTACTGTGGCTCAGAAGCAGGTGTCGTCGTTTTCCTCATTTTTATGTTTTTGAGTTTTTCCTTGCCCTCATGTAGGTTTTAGATCAGGGTATGGTGTAATAATGGTATGTAGTTTGCTATAGTATTTGGTCTGTGCAGCCTTTTTAGACTCCTAGTGATTAAGGGCTATACAAATAAACATGACTTGACTTTATTGAATACGGTGAAAAGTTTAGCTTTTTTTTTAATTTTACTTTATTTTTAACCGGATTTTCAAAGTTTAGGATTATCTTTATCCATTATTTTCTAGAATTAAAAATAAGTATCTACAAGTGAAACAAAACATGTTTGATTAGACTTTTAAGTTTCTACTTTATAAAAACGAAAAAATGATTAGAAATAAGCAAAATTATTTGTTTTTACTGGTTTACTTGGTTGATTTACTTTACTATTTTTAACAGTGCAATCTGGAATAGCTTCCTCAAACAAAATGTGTTATTTTATATATATCCCTTTATTACTTCAAGAGCAGATAATGAATATATAAAAAGACAATAGTAATCTGCTGCCACCTACTGATATAGATGCATGTTAATGATCAATAGAAGAAGGCAAAGATACAAAACAATCGTATGCTTTTCCTGTTAAGATAAAACTGGATAATTTTTTGCGGCACGCTAGACTAGGTTTCATGGCACACTGGTTGTCCAGGTTCGATTTCTATTGCATCCATTGTTTTTCAATTTTGGTCAGCGATACGGTAAAACTTGAAGTAGAAAAAAGTCCGCTTGGATTCTCATTAACCTGCCGTCAAAGCAAGAGGATGAGTTGGGCCTCTACCAATTAAACGTAATAAGCACTAATGCTTTTATATAGTCGCTATCTCACTCTATATATGTACAGTGGAACCTCAGTTCTCGACCATAATCCGTTCCAGAACCCTGTTCGAAAACATTTTGTTCGATCACAGAAATCATTTTTCCCATTAAAAATAATGTAAATCGTTTTAATCCGTTCCAACACCCTGAATGTTTACCTTGAATGTTTAACGTAAACATAAAGCTAACCCAGGCTAATCGTACGTTCGCGTTATGGTAATCTTCCGTACGAAAGATTTCGCTGACATGAACGTGTAAAAATAAAAAAATCAGGTCGTTTACAAGTCATTTAGCACTCGGGTCTCCACAACAAGTGGTGAGCGGTTCATTCGAAAGGGGGCTCCGTTCCAACACCCTCAATGTTGGGCTCCGTTCCAACACTCTGAATGTTTAACGTAAACTTAAAGCTAACCCAGGTTAATCGTTCGTTCGCGTTATCGTAATCTTATGAATAGGATTTCTTACCTTTGTGGTGGTCAGCAGAAGGCACTCGCACACCTCCTTCATATTTGGCTATTATTTCTTTCTTAAATGCAATAGTTGTACGCACTACTTTTCTTTTTTCACCTGTAGCAACTTTGCTGCTTGCACTGACTTTCTTCGGAGGCATAATAAGGGGCTAAAACACCCGTATGCCGCTCAGCATCGCACCCTAGCGTACGCACTCACGCATTACCAGCGTTCGAACTCCGATTTTTTGACCAAACAGCGAAGTAAGAATTTCTCGAAATTTTTGGTCGGACTCCGATTTGTTCGAACTGAGAGGCGTTCGAAAACCGAGGTTCCATTCTATTATATCCACAATGGACCTGGCGTCAGACTACTAAAAAACACTGTTATAGCTCAAAAACACAATTAAATAGTGGCCACTTTTTATGGAATGGAACATAAATCTATCACCATCTAGTGTCTATCTGTACACCCCAGCGATTGGCATATCGGTGAAAAGGACACCGGTATCTATTTTAGGCTAATGCCTGCGTTCTGCCAGGTGCAGTGTTGGACCGGTAGTCACACATCCCGCTGTTTGAAAAGTTAAATTGAACCCGTGACCTGAAGCGAAGGATATTTATAGGCCAGCTGGCATTGAGGCGCGTGCCCGGTTGTGTGTGTGCATTTTTCATGCTTCCCGTGTGGCCAACGTGTCGAGGGCATTGTGTCACCTCCCAGCTGCTCTTTATCAAAGTCTCGCAGAGCTTGTGGCATTGCAAAAGGTCATCCACACCACAGGGGGCAGCGTCCACTTCCCACAGCAGTCTTTGCTCAATGTCTTTTTTAAAATGGCTTTTGGGGATGGATTACTTTCAATTACTTTTGGATTACTCCAATACCAAATATGCTAATAAAAGACAAAATAAACTAAATATGAATAAAATTACTACATTTTGTGCAGGCTTGAGGAGTAACGGAATACATGGAACGGCAAAAATGATGTTGTCAAGCTGTTTGGATTTATTTTCATTTTGTCTCTGTCGCATTTTATGTTAGTTTTGCCGGAGATCAAAGAGATCAAAGCCAGGAGAGAAAACTTACCACGTGTTGTGAGTCATAATTTTATAAAATTACTCAATTTTGTGCAGGCTTGGGAAGTAACGGAATACATGGAACGGCAAAAATGACGTTGTCAAGCTGTTTGGATTTATTTTTATTTTGTTTCTGTCGCATTTTATGTTAGTTTTGCCGGAGATCAAACTAGATCAAAGCCAGGAGAGAGCTTACCACGTGTTGTGAGTCATGATTTTATAAAATTACTAAATTTTGTGCAGGCTTGGGGAGTAACGGAATACATGGAACGGCAAAAATGATGTTGGCAAGCTGTTTGGATTTATTTTCATTTTGTTTCTGTCGCATTTTATTTTAGTTTTGCCGGAGATCGAAGAGATCAAAGCCAGGAGAGAAGGCTTACCACGTGTTGTGAGTCATAATTTGATTCTTTTTTTTTTTTTTGTCTTTTATTAGCATATTTGGTATTGGAGTAATCCAAAAGTAATTGAAAGTAATCCGGTTAAAGTAACCCTACCCAACCCTGGCTATTGGTGTGTCAGTGTGTGTAAATAGGTAAGTGTGAAGCTCCATTCACTTGAAAAGCGCTATATAAATGCAGACCATTTCCATGGTACACATGTTAGAATGTGGCTTTGAATCAAGTGCACTCTGTATTCTGGAATTTACGGTATTTATAATCAAAGTTTAATATCACAGTTTAATTAGGTCATTATGGTCTCGTTTTTATTTCTTCTCACTGTAAACGATGGAAGATGGAGGAACTGCACGATTCCGATTGGCTCTACGAACACGCCAATCACCCGTTTCTAATCTCTGCTCGGCCCTACAGCAAGCACATTTTGTGTGTCCGTCTCTCCTGAAATAGATAAGAGCTCTAATGGAGGACCAACTCAATTATGTTCTGCTGTCTGTTTTCCATTTTGTTCATTTCTGGGCTGTCCGGTTTGTTCTCTGCTTTTCATTTCATCCTTTCTGCAAACACGCACGACACAGAACGCTATGGTGTTCTTTGTCAAATGAAGCCATCTTTAACACTGCCAAGCTACTAAGACCTTTAAAGGGACGTTGTGTATAAAGTACTGCCTACTAGTGTTAAACTTTATTTAATTAAAAAAAAACATTGATTTGAAAAATTAGCAAAAATACATGAACTACCAGAAACGGGGTGCTTCATTTGAGGTGTCCTTAAATTAAATATATTTTCTATTAAGTATTTGTGAACAATGAGCAACTGAGTTCAAAGAGCCCTTATGCTTTATTTTCCACTGCATCTATATGCTTTTATTTTACTTTTGGGAAAACTGTCCGGGGCAGAACACATGAGATAGGTGGAATGGGGGTGGGAGGAGTGCATGAGAGTGACGTCATGATCGTCCCCGTGTTTTTGTTTTGTTTCTATTTGTTAGTGTGGCATGGAAACGGTGAAAGTAAGAAAGGGCCTGCTCCAAGTAGAGTCCAAACGCAGTCCAAAACCTCAAAAATTCCTGAGTGGGTAAGAGGAATGTGGGTGGTCTTTTTTTCTCTATTTGTTCGATTGACATGAAAATGGTGAAAGTAAGAAAAAGACCTGCTTCAAGTAGGGTCCAAACGCAAACCAGAACCCGAAGATTAAAAAAAAGGGAATTTAGTGACTGGGTAGGATGAATGGGGGTGGGAGGAGTGCATGAGAGTGACATCATGATCGTCCCCGTGTTTTTGTTTTCTTCCTATTTGTTAGTGTGGCATGGAAACGGTGAAAGTAAGAAAGGGCCTGCTTCAAGTAGAGTCCAAACGCAGTCCAAAACCTCAAAAATGATGAAAATATAAGAATGTGTTCGAGTGGGCCTAAGAATTTCTCGTAAGCGCAATCATGACAAAAGCCAGTAGATGTCTCCGGTGAGTAAAAAAATATACATCATACTTTACTTTTGCAAGGCTTGGAACAGATTAGCTTAATTTCCATTCCAAATGAATCTCTACTGACAAAGTTTTGAGGTTACCAAGCCAACAAATTCAATTAGCAAGTTGAGGTCCAAATGTATTTGCCCTGGTCCAAAAATAAAAATCACCCTGTTTTTATGTAGAGCACAAGGGCATCTTGAAAACATAATAGGGCTGTAAGACTCAATAGAAAAAGTAGAAGAAGAAAAAATACCCTCAACTCAGGGGCAGCGAGGTTATCATGAACGTGGTGGAGCTCACAAACAAGTGCATACAGCTCTGCCACTCCGTCATCCTTGGCTGTTGTCACAGTAACCATCTCACCTTCCCCTCAGAGTTCCACCCTAATGCGACCACTGGAGGATAGGAAAGGAGGGAGTAGCAAAGGAATGGAAGCAAGAAAAAAAGCGAGCAACATCACAGGGGAGATAAGCCATTGTCTTGTATTTCGTCTATAGACCAGAAAACAAAAGCAACTACCCTGCATGCATTTAGCAGGAATATGTGTGTATATATATATATATTATCTGGACCATTTATCCTCAGTAGGGTCATGGGCTATGTTGGAGCCCATCCCAGCTGTCTTCGGGCAGTGGGCAGGGGACACCCTGAACTGGTGGCCAGCCAGTCGCAGGGCACACAGGGACAGACAATTCGCTTTTTTGGGGGGATAGGGACACGGAGCAGCAAGATATCCGACATTTATGGTGAGGCCCATGTTATATCATAACATTTATTGAACACACTTAAACTGAATGTTTTTGGAACATAAATATGGATCAAAACAGACAAGAATATTATATTTAAACCTTAAATCACTTATACAGCATTTATTATTTTGCTCTAAATAAAAATATCTTGTTAAATTATACAACTTAACTTAAACAACTTAACATTAAAATAACATTCAAATTATTTGCTCCTATGTCAATGTATATATTAAAAAAAACTTTAAGATCCCAAAAGAAAAGATCCTTGATATATCTCCTGTCAAAAGAAGAAATATGAAAATGCTACACAAATTGTTTTGTAAAAACGTCACAACATTTTGAGAACAGGGAGCCTGATGTGCTTACCTTTGGCGCAGACGGAGTAGGGTGAGGGATGGGAGGGAGTGCTTGCACTTTTTGCATAGCTCCACCCATCCCTCCCACTCACCCAATCAAATAACTTTAAGTTCTCTTCCGGTGTTTTCGCGTATTTACAATTTGTTCCGTGGATTCATCAAAAAGTATCTGAACACTGAACACAGATTATATAGTGAGCTTTTATATAAAGGATTCTTTAGCGTTGTACAGCCAAAACGAGTTATTTTTGTGTGGCACCCTGGCTGTAAATCGTAGTGAAAAGCCTATATATTCTGAAAAGTACTGCTTTATGATTCAGGATTGGTTTGGCTTTGCGTGTATCTGAACAGGATTAATAACTCAAGTTTTGAACGAGATGGAAAAAATTTGCATGCAATTAAATATGTATCTGACCCATAGGTACTCATAGAAAGAGTCATATCTGGCTCGCGAGTTATAGGTTCCCGACCCCTGGTATATAGTATAGTATACGTCATATATGAAGTAATAGGTAAAGTGACTAAAACGTCAGAATATGCTGTTCAGGGATGAGACGGCGTTGTTCATATTGACGGGCCATTAATAACAATAATGTAGAATGGTCTTGCGGACCGGATATGGTTACACGGCGGGCCGGACGTGGCCCGCGGGCCGGGAGTTTGACACAGGTGATTTGAACTGTGAAGCATTTCACTCAATACATCCGAGAAGTGGATATTTTTGCGATCTGGGTCCCGGTTTGTAACTTATGGGAAGGTGGTTCCTGAAGTCAGACCAGTTGAAAACTGAAAACTGATTTTTTCCAACCTCACCTTCTAACCCTGATGATCACCAGACCGATAATCATGGGAAACACACTGCGCGGAGTTTAAGAAGCTCAATCTGGTTAAGTGGTTTCAACATCTGTTCTTTTATGAACTGAAAAAAAATAACTCTCCGTCTGTTGCGCCGTCATAAAGGGCCTCAACGAAGTGAACGAGGCCTCGGGGCTTAGCCCAGATTGCCAATTATACACCTCAACATTTCCAAAGACCTTTAACCGCACAGGTATTTCATGTGAGGGCATCACGTCTGCCAAATGTTAATGGGCGAGCCCTTAGCCCGGAATACGAGGCCGTGAAACAGTCGATAAGAGGCTCACCGGTGTACGTAATTGTGTGTGTACCTTGATGCGAATATACTGTAGTCCGGGGGTTACCGACGTCACACCAGGGGGACAGCAAGAGCCAAAAGAGCGCTTACCATTGAAGGCTAATTGTGATTTTATGGTAAATTTAAAATTGTGTTCATAGCTGTCGTCATGTGTGTTTTAATCAGGGTTGGGTAGGGTTACTTTAACTGGATTACTTTCAATTACTTTTGGATTACTCCAATACCAAATATGCTAATAAAAGACAAAAGAAACTAAACATGAATACAATTATGACTCACAACACGCGGTAACCTTTCTCTCCTGGCTTTGATCTCTTTGATCTCCGGCAAAACTAACATGAAACTCGACAGAAAAAAATGAAAATGTAATACATTTTGAAAATACTGTAAACAATTTTGAAAAGTGAATTGGTACATATGGTCATGTTGAGTTGCCGTAGTTTGCTTTTCCCTTGTATTTTTTAGCGCTCATTTCCGGTTGCACTCCACCATACAGTGACATCCAGTGGTCAAATATTTAGCACTGCCCTACTGTTTAGTGTAAGAACAAACTTTTGGGGCTCCACTTCCTGTGGTGTGGCTTAGGCAAGTACTGCCCGACGACGCCCGTCCCGGCTATTTTTTTGGGTAGGGGAAGATTGGTTTTCATGGTTACCAGGAACAAGACGAGCCTTCTGATCGGACTCAGATTCGTCACCTTCACCATCTGGTCGCTGTTGCTTTTCGTTTTGAAGCGTCATCCTGCTCTTCAGATATGAGCCAGACCTTGTATCCTTGTTCCTAAAATTAAATGCTAACTTTTTGTCGCATACTTCCGAAAATAATCACTTTTGCACTCTCTTAATAATGTTTGTAAAAATAATTTTAACACAACCTATACACTCCCGACTGGGACGGCAGTAGCTCAGGAGGTAAAGCGCTCCTCAAGAGGTAGCAAGTTCGATTCTCTGCTCCTCCGTGTTATATGTCGAAGTGTCCTTAGGTAAGACACTGAATCCCTAATGCCCCCGATGAGCAGGTCGTTGCCTTGCTATTGGTGTGTGAGTGTGTGTGAATGGGTAGGTGTGAAGCACAT
Organism: Urocampus carinirostris; assembly: GCF_059441175.1. Classification (NCBI taxonomy): domain Eukaryota; kingdom Metazoa; phylum Chordata; class Actinopteri; order Syngnathiformes; family Syngnathidae; genus Urocampus; species Urocampus carinirostris. The sequence continues at coordinate 32,797,773 of NC_142358.1, forward strand.
GGTTAAGCGCTTTGGGAGGTCTTCATTGACTTGAAAAGCGCTATATAAATGCAGAAAGTTTACATTTACAACTAAAAGCGCTACTACCCAACTGATGCTCGGCAAATAGCACGAAACTGTCACGGTTGCCCATGGCGCCCAATTGGCCCCACCCGTTGACTGATTAGCTTCCCTCCTATTTAAGCTCAGTGCTCTCACTCACCCTTTGTCAGTCCGTCAACGAACCTCTGCACCCGCAAGAAATGTGTTTTGACTCTGTCCGGTATCCTGCTTGTGTATCCTGTCCGGTATCGATCCTGTCTATTTTGTCTTGTTTTGATATCGGTCTCTGGTCTCCAGTGTCTGGTATCGTTCCCGTCTATCTCGTCCTGTCTGATATCTGTCACCAGTCTCCCATATCTGTTATCAATCCTGTCAATGCCGTTCTGTCCGGTATGGACACCATCTGTCCGGTATCGGCTCGTGTAACTGGTATCAATCTTGTTGGTCTCTGGCTTCCTGTTTTTCCACGCCACACTTCTGTCTTTCTTCTTCTGCCCAGCAATCGCCGAATCACTGGCGTTTGTGTTAATGTGCATGACTGCCCCATTACCGTAAAATAAAGCTTGTGTGAGAAACGTTATGCATCTGGGTCCTCCTCCTGTTCCGGTTCTTGACAGAAACGGCGTTTTTCTACCACAGTTCCGTTCGCCACTCAACCAATAAACCCATGTCAATATTTACCATGGTCTGCCTCTGCGGTTACATCGTTTTTCTCGCCGTCGACTCAATTAGTCACGTCTCTTTGCTTGATTAAATCAAGTGGAAGGAAGTTGCAATCTGGAGTAGATCAAATTAAGATCCATGCAAATCTTGGAGGGTGTCACTCGTGCTCTCTGTGATAACCGTTGCTCTGCTTGCCGTTGCTGGCGCGCTGAGGAGTCATTTGAGCTCTTGTCATCGTTTGTTAAATGAATTATGATGAAAATTGTTCCTATTAGACTGGATAAGTGGGGGACTGTCTAATTTTGCAGGGGATAGGGACTAATCATCGACACACACACACACGCGCACGTGCACACCATCAGTGCTGTTCTGAAACTCAATGAATGAATGAATGGATGTAAATGTAAATGGACTTTATTGATACAGTCCCTTGCAACAATCCTTTCGGTGTACCAAAGTGCTTAACAGGGATAACAGAGGAACAACAAAAAACAACAAAAAAAGAAATAAATAAGAACAGTAAAATAAAATTAAAACACCTTCATCCATCCATCCATCTGCACCGCTTATCCTCAGTAGGGTCACGGGGGTGCTGGAGTCCATCCCAGCTATCTTCAGGCAGTGGGCAGGGGACACCCTGAACTGGTTGCCAGCTAGTCGTAGGGCACACAGAGACAGACAGAATCAATTGATATACATATTAAGCATATTACAAAACAACAAACATAGAGGTATGCTACAAACAAAAAAACACATTCTCATCACTCTATTCCTATCTCAAAGTCACTGTCACCATCTTGGATGGCGGAAATCACATCCTGCACACTGAATTGATGACCTCTCTGCTGGCGGCACACAGTCACAGAAATTTCACTTACTCATTAAAATTTAGGGGCCAATTAATCTGACATAGAATGTGGGAGCAAACAGGAGTGCCCCGTGGAAACTCACGCAAGCACAGGGAGAACATGCAAACTCCGCACAGGAAGGCTGGTATCTGGATTTGAACACATCACCTCAAAACTCTGCTGCGGACTCGCTTACCACTCAGCGGCCGTAAAATAAAAGAATAGTGTCCTCGAACTACTGAGTATTAAAAGCCATACTGAAGAAGTTTGTTTTTTAGACCAGATTTAAAGAGGCCCAGGTGAGAAATAAGACTCAACTTGACTGGGAGCTGATTCCAGATCCCGGGGCCAGCAACAGATAAGGCTTGATCAACCCAGGGTTTATATTTTGACTTGGACCTCAAAACCCTTCAAGGATTGCGAACAATTAGAACTCTATAAAATAAAATGGGGCAAAACTGTTAAGATCATCATAAACAAACATTAAAATCAATTCTAAAATAGATGGGGAGCAAATTAAGGGATTTTGGAATTGGAGAGATATGTGCACTTCTGCTGGTGTTGGTGAAAAAAAATTAGCAGCAGTGTTCTGTATAAGTTGAAGGCGACTGAGGACTGGAAAACGCCAACATCAAATACCTTGCAATAATCAATACCTTGAGCTTATTGAGGTATACATAGCTTTTCTCCAGGTCAGGACAGCTGAACGAATGAATGAATAATTGAATGAATGAATGAATGAATGGACAGACCGGTCTTTTTTGTCATTGTCACATAGTACAAGATAATTGGAGGGCTTCATCTTTTAATGCAAGGAGCGATGTAGAAAGCAGCCAACTGCCTGCACTCTATCATCAGTCTCAAATGTAGCGGTTTCCCACAAGTTGTAGCTCCAGATCATCCATTTCATGGGTAATAATCTGGCTTTGGTGAAATAAATTCAGATTGAGAACTTCAATCGATGAATTAATTCCCACGCTACTTAGAGCCATAGGCACCACCCGGCTGTACTTGACCAAAACACACTACAGGAAACTGTGCCCCTACCACCCTAATGGTTAAGGGATCCAACCAACCAACCAACCAACCAACCGACTGACTGACCAACCAACCACCCAATAAGAAAACAGTGTGTTGAATCCATGACTCACCTTTGACTATATGCTTTTTAGAAGTATTTTGGACGGAAAATAACCTATTATTTGTACAACCATCGAAAGGAAAAGAGCACTATATTGCAGCATTGATGTATGACCAAAATACAGCCTATGAGACAACATACTGTATATCTGGCAAACAGAGCACTAAATACAGGACCGAAACATTGAAAGGACTAGAGCAACTGCTAACCCATGAGGTGTCAAATGTGTGCCCTGCCAAGGAATTAAATCCGGCCCACAAGAAAATGCTGAGAAGCACAAGAGAAAAATAAGGTGAAATTTTATATATGTCCACTTGATGGCGACTAAAAACAGAACGAAACACTCACAAAGCCTCTCTTGCTTTCTCTATCTTGCTTTCTCTCTCTCTCTCTCTCTTTCTCCATACCTCTCTCTTTTCTTCCTCTATCTCTCTTTCTCTCTCTTTTTCTATCTCTCTTTCTCTCTCTATCCATCTTTTTTTCATTCCTCTGTCTTTATTTTTCATTTTTATTCTTTCTCTCTTTATCTCTTTCTTTCTCTTTATTTGTCTATATTACTCTCTCATCGTCTCTTTCTCTCTCTCTTTCTCTACTTTTCTCTCTCTTTCCTTTTCTTTGTCTTTCTGTCCCTCTTTTTTCTCTATTTCTTTTGCTCTATTTCTATCTTAGTTCTCTCCCTCTCTCTCTTTCTCTCTGTCTTTCTTTCTCTTTATTTCTTTTCTATCTGTCTCTCTCTCTTTCATTCTCCCTTTCCCTCTCTTTAATCCACTAGTCTGGCCCTTGTGAGAATGTGTTTTCTACCATGTGGCCCCTGAGCTCTAATGAGTTTGACACCCCTTAGCTAACCTCTTAATCAGCAATGCTAAATAAAGGACAATAACATACAAGGACTGCATGACCTCAACCAAACCATACCTATAGTCACAAATGATCAAGGCTCAAAAGTCATATCAGGTAATGCTATTTAAAATAGAAATAAAAAAATCCTTCTGAAATCGTCCTAAAGTTATGTTTGTTTCATGTATTGCAACAAACAATGCAGCTCTATCATCCCGATGGCGGCCTCTTATCAGCGAAAACACACCTTCCCACCTGTGCTCTCTCGTCTTTGCGTTCATCCGTCTTCTCTCCGGCCTCGCGAGAAAGAAAATGCATAAAGCATGCGATGGCGCAAGCCCATGAAGCTCCGTTTGAAAGTTAGGAGGAGATAAAAGTGAATTTGGAAAGGGCAATGGCTTTGAAGAGCTTTCCCTGCCAAGAGCTGTTGCTCTTCTGAACAACACCCCCCCGAACCTGTTTGTTTACCCCAACCGCGGCGTTGTTACATATGTGCATTCATCTGAAATCCGACTTTATGACTAATCTCGCCTTTACAATTTCATATCTTCATCTATTTTTTCCAAAATCTGCAAACTAAGATTATTAAGCATGAAAAGGGCAACTTTGTTTAAAAAAGGCTGAAACTGAAATTATGGAATTATGGCTAAGCTCTGCAGTAATTATTCTCTCTTATATTTAATTTGTCTTGCATACAATCTTAATCTTAACCCGTAACACGGCCTTTTAATCTGCTCCACTTGCTTATGTTTATTCTTATGTGATAAGTCTGTGGTCCCAATTCAATCCAATTTCCTGAGAAGCCTTGGCCATTGTTCCATGTTGACCTGAATGATCCTCAGACATTAAATCATACGTGAATAGGCCAGCTGTAATGATGCCCCCCGGGGGGGCAGCAGTCACAAAAAGTACAAATAACATATTGTAGCCATATCTTACTTGTATCAAAATAGAAAATGCTGTCAGATATAAAGAAAAAAAACTGGAAATTTAGCTTCAAATGACATTTCACTCATTAAAAGGACTTTTTGTGTTATTAAACGGCTTCTAGAGATTAAAAAATATCAATAAAATAACTAAATTTGGTCCGGTTTAAGGGCAGCACGGCGGCGCAGTGGTTAGCGCGTGTGCGGCACAGTTCTAAGGTCTTGGGAACCTCCTGTGTGGGTTCAAATCCAGCTGCCGGACTTCCTGTGCGGAGTTTGTATGTTCTCCGCGTGCTTGCGTGGGTTTCCTCCGGGCACTCCGGTTTTATCCCACATTCCAAAGACATGCATTTTAGGTGGATTGGCCGGTCCAAATTTTCCCTAGGTGTGAATGAGCGAGCGAATTGTCTGTCCCCGTGTGCTGGCAACCAGTTCAGGGTGTCCCCTGCCCACTGCCCGATGATTGCTTGGATTGGCTCCAGCACCCCCGCGACCCTACTGAGGATAAACGGTGCAGCTAATGAGATGAGATGAGATGAGGTTCGGTTTAAAACACTCTGGCTGCAGGAAATTCTGATTCTTTTACACGAACGCGACCTGAATCCGATCAGTTGAAGTCAATCCGAGTAGCACATATTCAATTTTTTTCTCACCAGATCAGGTTGTAAATTCAATACATCTTTTGGAATGCAACTGCTGTGTAAACGGTGGAGACACGTTCATGCGACCTGCATATCATCGGTAGGCGACAGACGTTACTATTCTGTGTTCAACAGGGCTGTAGGAAGCGGAGAAATCAATAACCATGGCGGATGAAAACATGGAAAACATTCAATGGAGGGGGAGTAAGGTTTTGTACTTAATTAATATTTTAGGGGACAACTATATTCGGCCTCCCATAACACAAAAACCTTCAAATTGCCAAACATGCTTTGCTGTTAGCATCCATGAGTACTTCCGCAACCAATGAGTCCCATTGCACCTGGTGTCCTCTTCTGGGTAATTGTGGCATGCACACAGGGAATCGAATAGAAGTCACGGAAGATCGCATACAAATCGCATTGAGTTGGAAATGTGAACATATAAACACACAATACATTGGATTTCAAAAATCCTAATTAAGTATTAAACTCTGCAATATGAACCCAACCCTTGAGTCTCCATATTTCACTACACAAAACAGAAACACTTACTCAAATATTACCCATTAGCCCTTTAAGTATTGCATGTATCCATGTAAATATATTGCTGTATAATATCTCATCTCATCTCATTAGCTGTACCGCTTATCATTATTAGGGTCGCTGGAGCCCATCCCAGCCATCTCTGGGTAGTGGGCAGGGGACACCCTGAACTGGTTGCCAGCCAATCGCAGGGAACACGGGGACAGACAACTCACTCGCTCATTCACACCTAGGGACAATTTGGACCAGCCAATCCACCTAAAATGCATGTCCTTGGAATGTGGGAGGAAACCGGATTGCCCGGAGGAAACCTACGCAAGCACGGGGAGAACATACAAACTCCGCACAGTAAGGCCGGTAGCTGGATTTGAACCCGCGCAGGAGGTTCCCACGACCTCAGAACTGTGCCGCATACGCGCTAACCACTGCGCCGCCGTGCTGCCGCTGTATAATATACTGAGACACATTTTGATAATTTTTGCATATTAAGAACAGGCAATCAAGGGTTCATATAATAATGTTAGTGCAGTTCCCAAAGGAGCAATTGTTGCTTGGTTCCTGTTTCTGTTTGTTTTTTCGTGATCCACCAACCCCAATGGATTAATTTAAGAATATCAATATGTGACTGCAAAATCAGCAGATTTCTCTCACAGTTGTGGACCCAGTTGTTTTGGTTTTTTTTTCGCACCACAGGCTACTTTAATGGGAAGCAGAGATAGGAGGGTTGCCCTGGAAGTATGTTGACCCTACCACACAAAATACATACCAGGCTGTGATCACAGGAAAAAAACAAGACATTGAGTCAAGTCATGTTTATTTGTATAGCCATTTATCACAAGAAGAAACAAAGGGCTGGACAGACTACCATTACACCATCCCCGATCTAAAACAGGGTTCCTACAGTTCAAGACAAGTTAAATTCAAGACTTTTTAGGACATTTTTAATGCCTTTTGAAAACCAATGTAAGACCAACTCAACAAAAAAACACAATTGAAAAAAACAAATAGAAAAAAACAATTTTTTGTGCCTCGTACACATTACCTGGAACAGCAATGGCAAAGAAAGTTGGTCGGACTGCCATTTCTCGTGAAATGTCGGCTTTCCCCCCATGGTCCGAAGTGTCTCTACCCAAAGTTGCTATATGTATTGTCAGAGTTGGGTAGGGTTACTTTAACTTGATTACTTTTAATTACTTTTGGATTACTCCAATAGCATTCCACAACACCGGGGCCCGAATGGATGCGGTCTCGAACCTGCGGCTCTCTTCTTGGCTCTTGGGATCACTAGTAGACCAGCATTTTCAGAGTGAAGGCTCCGGACCTTCGGATCTGAAAGATATGAGGGAGCAAGTCCATGCATGATTTTGTATAATACCAACGGACCTTAAAATCACATCTTAAGCTAACAGGAGCTAATGCAGGCCTTTTTAAAGATTATTAATGCACTTGTGGTAAATCAGCATATGTATCGGTACCGATGTCTCCTCAAGACCAATGTCGGAATCCGTCTGAAAAAGGTACTATGCATACAATTTCCCAATTTTTTTCCCTCCTATTTGAAAAAGCATATTTCTGTGTGATTTCAGTGTGAAGCGAAGTAGTGTGTTTTCGGTTGACACCATAATGGCTTCCATTAATGATCAGAAGGAGGTAATTTGTGTCGTGAGTCTGACATCAATGACGGGCTGCGTTCGTCTGCCTTCTCCCCACTCTGTGTATTCAGAAAAGGAAGGAGCAGAAAAAAAGAAGGACTGTGATGGAAGGAAAGTCAGAGGGAAGAGGAGGAGTACGTTGCACTTCCTCCTACAGCTGCTGATGCGCAGATGTCTATGAGGGCGGAGATCTTCTAAAGTCTCCTATGAGGGCGAGGCCGGGGAGGGAAGAAAGAGGGGGTATAACGGAAGTAACAGCCGAAATGGGGACAGGGGAGGAAGGAAACAATGCCTGCAAGGAACAATAAACGACTCTTTGTGTGGCGATGGAGCGTGAGGCAGGTTGCAAGACGGGATGAATGTAGTCGGTGAAGAGATTAAAACATGTTTGCGCTCTAGAAACAGAAACAGAAGAAGAAGAAAAAGACAGGTTAAGGGGAGTCCCTTTGTTTAGTATATTGCCAATTATAAAAATGTTGAGTTTTGCAAAAAATGAATGAATATCTACTAAATTGTCAAGAACCAGAACTGGATCAGGACCCAAACTCGTGACGTTTCTCACACAAGCCTTTTGCCTTATGGGTAATGGGAAGTCATTCACGTTAGGCAGCAGTCTGGCATGAAATGATGGGAAGCCAGAGGCCGACGAGATCGACATCAATTGCCCAAGTAGATATTGGACAAATGGGGTCGATACCGGACAAAATGGGACAGACAGGATTGATAATGAAACAGGATATAGAAAATAAACAGGACAAACTAGAGGGGACGAAAACTGGAGGGAATAATAAACACGACAAAAATAGACGGGAACCAAACTGGAAACCGATATTAAACAGGAAAAAATAGACAAGAACAATACCGGACAGGAAATTCCAACAGGGAACAGGGCCGAGTTAAAACCCACGTCTTGCTGGGTAGAGGTTCATTGATGGACGGACCAAGGAGGAGTGAAAGCACTGAGCTTAAATAGACAGAAAGACAATCTTTCAATGTGCCATAGCTGGTGCCACACGGGCGGGGCCAATTGGGCGCCATGGCAACTGTGACGTAAATTATAACTCATTTAAAGGTTTTTTTTAACAAGAAAATTTAGACTGGAATCCCTGCATGACACAACAAAATGTCTGTTAAATATTGACTTTTCAGTGCAACAACAAATAAAGTACGAAATACAAGAAAAAAACTATGCATCCATTCCATCCATTATCTGCACCGCTTATCCTCAGTAGGGTCACGGGGGTGCTGGAGCCCATCCCAGCTATCTTTGTGCATTGGGCAGTGGACATACCTGGAGACAATTCGGACCTGGCATTTTACCCTACAGTCATGTTTTGTTGTAAAATGTGGGAGAAAAACGGGGAGAATATGCAAACTCTGCACAGGGAGGCTGGTTGCTGGATTTGAACCCATGACCTCCGAACTGTGCCGCGGACAAGCTAACCACTCATCCACCATGCCGCCCAAATCAATATAACCATTTAATATATTCTTAATTTTATTTTTCCACTACAATAAGTGACACGCAAATGTACCTGCCTCCCCTGACAGCATTACCATTTTCAGGTACCTTCTACTACCAGAAATTCAATTATTTTGAATAATTTTCATGAATGCAGCGAGCTAAAAACCTCCAAAACAAAACACTCCCACCCCAAATTTCAAACTTACAGTGATAACGCAATGTGCAAAGGTTGCAGTCAAGCTCAAAGCTTGAGAACAGTTGCTGGGCGGACAGGCTAATCATGGCAATCTCTTGCGTTCCCTTCAGATCTTCCTAATATAGTTTGCGGTAGGTAACGATGCTGAGATGCGAGCTCACATTCCCTGGTAATTGATTCTCCGGCTACCGCCGCTCACTAACGAGCTAAATGAGGAGGACAACTGGTGGAGGGAGATGCTTAGAAAGGAAATGCTAAGAGGGGCTTCCAATCCTACAAGCAAATAGATGCATGTGGGTCCAACTAGGGCAAAGTATGGAGAAAATCCTCTGAAACAAAGACAGTGGGTTGTGGATCCGTCATGGCGGCAGCGTGCTGCAAGGGGATCAAAGCCGGTGTTGTAAAACGGTCGAAGAGCGCCGACACCGCTTGAGTAATCACTTCCCTTTTATTTTGGCGGTGTTGCGTCGAGAACAGGCGGCAATCGAAAGCAGCGATGCGCTCTGCTTCTTTCATCTCTGATAACATCTAGGGGATGTTGTGAATTCTGAGCGAGATGATCAAATTGATCAAAGGCCTTTTGGTCCAGCTTGGTAGAGCTGATCTAGGCCGGACAGGACGTTCTTATTCTTTGAGAGTGAAGACCCACCTGGTCTGTTTTCTTCCGGTCCGAAGCCTTCGTTCTGAGAGCGCCGGTCTTCTGGTGATCCCAAGAGCCAAGGACTGTTCTGCTGGTTCGAGAGCGTTCTCCATCCGGGCACCGGTGCTGTGGAATGCTCTCCCCCTGAGATCCGATCTGCAACCTCAGTGAAAATGTTTAAATCTAAGCTTAAAACACAGTTCTACTCTATAGCATATGAATAACCTATACTTTTCGTGGACAATATCTCTGTATTATTTGTGATTGCAACATTCTTTGCTGTCTGGTAATCCTGAAAGGGGGATGCTACATGTGCAGTCCCTTCTCAAGGTTTCTTCATTTTCCTCATCTTGAGGTTTTTGAGTTTTTCCTTGCCCTCATGTTGGTTCCAGATCAGGGGATGATGTAATAATAGTCTGAAAAATAGTCTGTGTAATAACCTGTGCAGCCCTTTGAGACTCTTGGTGATTAAGGGCTATACAAATAAAAATGACTTGACTTGACTTGACTAGTTTCAAGCAGTCACGTGACCTAACTATGTGATGACACCATGATAGACTGTGGTAACGTGTGGTAAACAGTGGACGAGGGTGGTAAACAGTAGACAACAACAACAAAAACAGCTATACTATTCAACACTATTGGCAATGACTATCCATCCATCCATCCATTATCTGCTCCGCTTTTCCTCAGTAGGATAACGGGGGTTGCCGGAGCCCATCCCAGCTGTCTTCGGGCGGTGGTAAGGGGGACACCCTCAACTGGTTGCCGCAGGGCACACAGGGACAGACAACTTGCTGATTCACACCTAGGGACAATTTGGACCAGCCAATTAACCTGACATGCTTATTTTGGAATATGGAAGTAAACGGGAGTACCCGGAGGAAACCCACACAGGCACGGAGAGCATGCAAACTCCACACAGGCCGCCGTTCCGCCCTTGGCAATGACTAGTCTAGCGAATATTTCGCAGCTCTCGGACAAGGTGCCTCACTTTCAGGGTTGGGTAGGGTTACTTTAACTGGATTACTTTCAATTACTTTTGGATTACTCCACTACCAAATATGCTGATAAAAGACAAAATAAACTAAATATGAATAAAATTACAAAATTTTGTGCAGGCTTGGGGAGTAACGGAATACATGGAACGTCAAAAATGATGTTGGCAAGCTGTTTGGATTCATTTTCATTTTGTTTCTGTCGCATTTTATGTTAGTTTAGCCGGAGATCAAAGAGATCAAAGCCAGGAGAGAAAGCTTACCACGTGCTGTGAGTCATAATTGTATTCATGTTTAGTTTCTTTTGTCTTTTATTAGCATATTTGGTATTGGAGTAATCCAAAAGTAATTGGAAGTAATCCAGTTAAAGTAACCCTACCCAACCCTGCTCACCTTGTCGGAAAGCACAAAGGGTTCTATTTAGAGAAACTAAGGACACTATTAGCAATGCTGGCTCATGAGAAATACGGTCTTCCTCCTGACATATTCACAAATGGTGTGGCTGACTTCAGTCCACACGATCCGTACCACTTTATCGTGAATGGAGTATCCCCATACACCAGTGCTGATCTAAAAGCTTACAGAAGTCTGTATGCGATTCCATAGTGAATACATGCAAGGCATACAGAAATAGCTATGAAATAAGTCATTTCCCGTGTGTTCTGCTTAGGTAAATACTTGAACATCAGCATTTTAATGGTATGAATCTAACTTGGACCAATTATAAGGTATGCCGCAGGTGCCCAGACGGGCTCCTTTTCATTTCAAAGGAAATCGAGGTTGAAATGAGCCATTGTCGGTTCGCGAGGATGCCTTGCATACTGAGAGGAAGGCCTGCAGTCGGCATAGAAGAAAGTCTGTGTGGCCGGCAGGAGGCTGTGGACAAGAGGCGGCAGTGTTCACTTTCAGATGGAGGAGAAAGCGAGAGGAAGAGTTGGACGAAGACGAGCGCCGGGGATGCGGACGAATGCGGGCAGAGGAAGGTGTCGGTGAATGAAAAGAGGCTCGAGATGAAGGTAGAAGAAAAGAACATTTAGAAGTGGAAACAGCAAAGGAAACAAAAACATGAACTAGGGTAGCACCCTGGTGGAGCTGTTAAATGGACCGAGAATTGTGCAGCAAGTTAGCTGTTTATCGGACCCAAATGCGGCTTTTTAAAATTTCTGAGATTCTAAAACATCATAAACCCCCAAAACAGTAATTGGAACCCCACACTCTCTTTTCCTTTCCATTTTCAAAGAATTGTAAATATCTCTGACTTCTTCACATTCATCCAGGGAATGTTTTTATCTGGATTTACCGACCTGATATTGATTGAGCTATGCTTCTATTTCACTTTCAGTTTTAGTATATCTGGAACTGTCAATAATCTTAGATAAATTGTGTTTTTATACAATTTCAACTTTTTACACTATAAATATGACTAGCTTACTGTTTAAAACACAGATTTTCATATTCCTCGGTCCTTTAATATAAATTAAAGTAACAGATTGGAATTTCTCTTCCGGGCTGTCAAATTTAAAATCGCAAAAAAAATTTCATGTATCACTGATACTGCAACTCCTGGCATTATAAATTTACCAAATTCAACAAATTCTGCATTTGAAGAGAGTGGGATGTAGCAATTTAAAAAATCTTTCTTTAAGAAAAAAAAATATATTTTTTCCCATGTTATGAATATATTTTGTTAATATTATGTTCCTAATATTTTGTTAATATTATGAATATATTTTGTTAATATTATGTTCCTCCATTAGGAAAAAAATATCCTTAAAATAAGGAAAATGATCTGATACGGTAGATAAATAGATTTTTTTTTTCCAAACAACATTGCAAAAATAATAGTAAAAACGAATGGTAAAATATAGGAACATGGAAAAAAAGCCCTCCATTTTTTCTTTATATGGGGGGGTCAATATACTTAAAGCAAATGTAAACAAAATATGGCTAAACCATTGATTATTTTCTACATTTTGCTGGTAAAGCAGATTAAATATGCAATAACAAAATAAAATAAAACCTAAAACCTAAAATGAACATTTTATTTTTCAGAAAAATGTATAAAAATACATTGAAATACGTTTTTTTGCTTAAAATAAGTTAAATTAATAAATTTACTTATTTTAAGGATAAAGTCCATAAAAAAAAAGAAAATAAAGAAACCTAGGAAAAAAGTAAATAGAGAACAAAAAGAAAAAAGTAACAGCTCGGAAAAAATAAACTCAATGAGACTTTTTTTAAAGGAATTTAAAAAAAAGTAGAAAAAAAACACAGAAAAAAGAATAAAAAGTTTGTGTTGATTCAAATAATTTCCAATTATATCAAGTGAATCTTGTTGCCAACATTGTACTTCCACTAAAAAATGTGATTAAGTACAGTTCTGTACCTTACAACCGACGAAATAAGCCCCCAAAAATGTTAATATTATGCGACAAAATATGTCAGGAAATAAACAGAAATGGATATCTTGTGAAAGAATTGTAAGAACAAACGACGTTTGTAGGCTGTACAACCCTTGCAATAGTACATGAGTCAATTCATTCAAAAGAGAAAAATATTTTTTCTGGAAACTCAGCAAAATGTAACTTGTTGTCAAGTTTTGGACATGTTTGATAATGAATTATCTTGCCACACTTGGGATTATGGTTGCTCACTGTTGTTTCAAGCGTTGCTCACCGACATTGTGTGAACGCTCAGACCCGTGGAAAATTAGAGGGAACATACATTTATATGATAACTAGATATAATTCACAAATATAAACCACAGAAAAAACATTTTATCTTACTAAAAAATGAATTAAGGAAGTAATATACACTGTAGTAATCACTGTAAGTAACGGAATCTAAATTGTAATGTTTTGCGCTTGGCTTACGGAAAGGATCCTGGAAAATACCGTATGAGCTAATATGAAATGAAATTGCAAGAGCATGAAGCGATCCGTATGGACGCTTGGAACTCTCATAAGGCGGGATGGGGATTGCCTGCTACAGTAACTCCTGCACCCCTGACGTCAGCTGGAAAGCACAGTGTGTAAGTGCTGACTTTGCCCCTGGACACAAGCACATTCACACGTGTACACAAAATGCCTACCAAGACAAGGCCATTAAATAGTACATACAGCACATCATCATGTGAAGATTTCGAAGACGAGAATGAGAGACCGTTTGAGTACATTATACTTGCTCCCACATATAAAATTATATTCTCACACATACACAACTACATTCTCACACGGACAGAATCATACCCATGCACCAACCCTACTATACTCTCTCAAACATACTGCAATACTCTTATTCACACACTACTATAGTCTCATACACACACTAGTATACTTTCACACGCATGGTACTATACTCTTTGCATGTAATACTATACTCTCTACATACTGTATGCTACTAACATACTGTACATACCAATATAATCTCTTATACATACCACTATATACACACACTACTATACTCGCTCCGACATATTACTGTACACACTACTATGCTTTCACACGCATAGTACTATACTTTTTCACATGTACTACTATACTCAACACATACGGTACTTACATAAATACCACTATAATGTCTCATACAGACCACTATACTCTCATGCGCACACTACCATACTCTCTAACACATAATATGATATTCTCTTACACACACTACTATACTCTCGCTCACATATTACAATACTCTCATACAAACACACTACCATGTTTTCACACATATAGTTCTATTCTCTTTCACATTTACTACTATAGTCCCTCACATATGCTTCTCACATACATACCACTATAATCTCTCATACATACCACTATACTCTCATGCACACACTACCATACTCTCTCTAACATAACATTATACTCTCATACACACACTGCTATACTCTCTCCAACATATTACCATACTCTCATACACACACAACTATGCTTTCACACATATAGTACTATTCTCTTTCACATTTACTACTATACTCACTCACTTATATTACTCACGTATATACCACTAGAATCTCTCATAAATACCACTATATTCTCATGCACACAATACTATGCTTTCACACACATAGTACTGTTCTTTTTCACATTTACACATACACACACTGCTATGCTCTTGCACACATATTACTATACTCTCATACACACACTACTAGACTCTCTCCAACATATTACTATACTCTCATACACACACAACTATGCTTTCACACACATAGTACTATTCTCTTTCAAATTTACTACTATACTCCCTCATATATGGTACTCACGTACATACCACTAAAATCTCTCATTCATACCACAATATTCTCATGCACACACTACTATGCTCTCTCAATCATATCAATATACTCTCATACACACACTACTATGCTTTTACACACATAGTACTATTCTTTTTCACATTTACTACTATACTCCCTCACATATGCTACTCACGTACATACCACTAAAATCTCTCATAAATACCACTATATTCTCATGCAAACACCTCTATGCTCTCTCACTCATATTACTATACTCTTATAAACACACTACTATGCTTTCACACATATACTTCTATACTCTTTCCCATGTACTACAATACTCCCTCACATATGCTACTCATATACATACCACTATAATCTCTCACACATACCACTATACTCTCGTACACACACTACTATACACTTACACACATAATACTATACTCTCTCACACACACCAGTATAATCTCGGACATGGACAATTAGTATCTTCACCATTAAACAGGTTTGGTTTAACAGAAATATACTTTGAATACAAATTTAGTCATAGGCTTACCCACGGATCAGTTTGTATCACCATGGTTACAAAAAAGTACCCCAAGTAAAAAAACACTGAGAGGGGCGGTGATCGTCACGCTGAGTGTGAAAAAAACCTATAGAACTATCAATTTTAATAGTGTGTGAGAAAGAATACTTGTGTGTGTTTGAGATGTATAATAATGTGTGGGAGATTCTATTTTAGTGTGTGTGTGAAAGTATTAGTATGTGTACGTGTAGAAGTATAGAAGTGTGAGTGAGAGAGTATAATAGTGTGTGTGAGATTGCATAGTAGTTTGTGTAAGTATAGTGTGTGAGAGAGAGTATAATATACTGTGTGTAAGAGTCAATAATAGTGTGTGTGAGAGTCTATAATAGTGTGTGTGAGAGTAGAGTGGTATGAGTGTGAGAGTAGAGTAGCATGTGTGTAAAAGCATAGAAGAGTGTGTATGAGAGTATAGTAGTATGTGTGAGAGAGTATAGTGGGACGTGTATGAGAGTACAGCAGCGTTTGTGCATGACTGTGTCTGTATGAGAGTATAGTCGTGCATGTGTTAGAGCACAATGTGATATGTGAGAGCAAGAATGATTTACTTCTCAAATGGCCTCTCATAGACAAGAAACAACTTTCACCGCGTTAGATCCAAATACCTTACATTTTAATAACCGTCATCACGTCGCATAACTCACTGACTGCTTACTTGTTATTTGTTCTCGGGAGTCGGCCGCATCCACAACGCAAGCCACCCGAGGCGCTCGGATCACGCTGCCCAATCGCGACACGGATCCCGTGCGCTTCGAAGAGTATCACTTCTTGTTCAGATGCGCTCAGGCGTGATCAAAGGAAGGCATGTGTCCTGAAGAGACTCGGTACTACGGAGTCCGCACGCGACCTTTGGCTAATGTCAGATGTCACAAGCTTTTACGTCTGCTGGTGACAACGTGGCATGACAGTAATGCTTTTTTGTTTGATTTTGGAGTGGAGGTTCCTTTTCTGAGGCCTCAATAGTATTTTCAGGACTATAACCTGTAAATCTGTTGTGGTTGTAGCAACAAAGCCGATGAGAGACAATTGAAACTTTGTTTGCATTACAGACTGTATTTCCAAATTATTGTACAATGGAATGTATTTTAGTTGTCTTATTGAAATTCACATATTGCACACCCTGACGGAGCTTTTTTCCGTCGCCGGCGACTTTAATCGGGCATGTTTAAGGACTGTACTTCCCAAATCCATTCAATATGTGGACTGAGCAATTAGGGAAAAAAACACTGGACCGTGTGTACAGTAAGATAAAACATCTAGTTGGATCCGCCCATCTCTGTCTGTCCCTCACCCCCTCATACACCCCCCCTCCGGAGGAAAACAAAGCCTATACAACAAGGACAGTACAAACATCTTCTTTGTTCCTTTATCTCTTTGTTTTCCTTATATCCTCACTGTAAAATGTGGTACTGGAGTGCCACGTCCAATTTCGTTGTCACAATATATCCCATGTTATAACAATGACAATAAAGGTATTTTCTATTATATTCTATTCTATTCTATTCTATTCTATATAGTATTTATATTTTGGTTACATTTCTGCTTTTTGGGTTTGGCCTTTTTTCTGAAACAGTTGTAATCGAAGTATTTCCAATTACTTTTTGTGCAGTTACGATTTACACTGTAGTTGTATAAAAAAAAGAAATATTTTTAGCTTTATCATAATTCTAAAGTAACTCACGAGGGGGGAGGTTGAAATATTGAATGGCCAAAGGTTTTGCTCATTTTAAGCAAATATTTTCTTATTAAAATATATATTATCTTATTTCAGTAATGAGAAAGAAAAATAAACTAAAAATAAGCAAACACAATCCATCATCTGCTATTTTAACTAGATATTTGCCTATTTGACGGGAGAAACACTCTGCAACTGGCTGGCAACCAGTTCAGGGTGTCCCCTGCCCACTGCCCGAAGATAGCTAGGATGGGCTCCAGCACCCCCGCGACCCTACTGAGGATAAGCGGTGCACATAATGGGTGAATGGAACACGGTATAACCCTAAATTAAGACCAACTGCACTCAAAATGAGCTTTAAGAATTTATTTCCGGGCTAGTACATTATTTTATAATTTTACGAAAAATGTTTTACCGAGATTTAAAAAAAAATATTCATGTGATTAACGATTTAGCAGTCGCTAGATAAGATATTTTTGCCTATTTTGAGGGTACATTTTTTTACTTTACTGGAAAAACCCTTAGGAATCTCATACATGAGGGAAAGTACGCCCAAAATATGAAAACTTTTCCACCAATAGGGCTATTTATTTCTTTTTTTTCTAGCGTGACAGACTGTTAGGTATGGTGATACGTTGCCAATGACGCACAACTTCTGAGACCTCTGTCTTTTGTATTCAATTTTCAGATTTATTCTTAGCAACGGACGACTGGAAAAAGTCACAGCCTTCTAAAGACAAAGAAAGGCCTTCCATTAAAGCCACGGCAGGATTTTCTGTCTGCTTTTTTTGAGGCGAATCAAAGCAGAGCACAGTCAAGAGTACCGACAATCACAAAAAGGCATCATTCATATTTAAAAACTGAAAACTTTGCCAGAAAAGACTGAGCGGAAAAATCCAACGTCAAACAAGGTGAATAAAAAAAAAAAACATTTAATATTAAAAAGGGTACATCCCCGTCGAGCTCAAGGGAGTAAGCGAGCTGACACACTACCGACTTGTCATATTTCTGCAAAAACCACGCCCACTCTCGCAAATGTTTGTTTATGTGACCTACTTCAAGTAAAGAAGTGTCATCTTTTTCGTTTTTTTTCCTGGCTATAAAGTGCGCCCAATTAAATATTATGTTGAGAAATCGTTTTCATAGATAAAGAACCCGCACATCGCCATCACATCACCCCTGTACTTCAGCAACTCCACTAGTGTCAGGAACCAGGAACGGAGACGGGAACCCAATTGCGTTATTTTCTTAGTCTTATTTAAAAAGAGATGTAAGCTGGCACCCACGATCCAGTGATCGCTGATTGTGGGGAGCAGGTCGCTCGTGACGCGGAAGTGGCACTTCTCTCGGGAGCTGATGGTTCGCAGCGATCAGACGGACGGCAGTCCCGTGACAGGAAAGCAGAATTAATACATCTGGCCAGGGCAGGAGATTAGCTCGTAAACACGGGGCAGAAACAGGTCGGAACCGAGAGCAGGAATCAAAACAGCAGAGTAGTCTTTGGTACTTGCTAATCTGGCGAAACACACAGGAACACAGGAGTACGATCGGACGTCCTTGTCTGGACGCTGACCGCTTAAGAAGTGAACGTCAGCAAATCAGAGAGCGCGCTCCGGCGCGCCAAACAATTGCCACAAGTATCTTCACTTCGGCAATCATGACAACTAGCTCCCGATCTACCATAGAATCAACTACAAAATCCTGTCCCTACCTCTCCGACCTCCTTCACATTACCACGCCATCCCTCACTCTCAGATCATCTTCCTCCCTCCATCTCACTATACCACCTGCTCCATGGGGAGCAGAGCTTTCAGCCGCTCTGCCCCCCAGCTCTGGAACCCGTTGCCGCCTGACCTCCGAAATTCTGCGACCCTGTCCATTTTCAAGTCCGGACTCAGAACTCACCTCTTCAGACTGGCCTATTCTTGACTATATGCCTCACACACTGCCCCTTTAAACTTTCATATGTTTTATTGGCTATTTAATACTCGCTTGTTTTACTCTTCGTATATTGTTGTGTCCTACTTGTATGGTATGTACAGCGACCTTAAGTGGCCTGAAATACAATGTATTATTATCATTATTATTAATTTAGTGCAGGCAATTAAAACAACAGTATTACAGAGGTTTGCTTTAAAGAAACCCATCATAGAATGTTATTCATTATTTTATTGTTAAAGCAAGAAAGCAATATATAAACTGTAGCTCAATTTAACATATAAATGAAGTGTATGCACTGCTCCTTTTGAATAAAAGCACCAAGGAAATCAATTTTTATTAATTCATATTAATTTGTATAGCCCTTAATCACAAGAAGTCTCAAAGGGCTGTACAGACAAAACACATAAATTATCAACATGAAATATAGGTAAAAACAGAATGTCCTCTTGACAGCTTCCTAAGCAATAGATTTCAGCGGCTCATTCATGCTGCTGCTGCTAGATCTCGTTGCTGCCTTTAAAACTGTGGACCACATCATTTTACTCAATCTGGAAAAGTGGATCAGTATCTCAGGAACCATACTCTTGTGGTTTGAGTTCTACCTCTCAGACAGGATGCAATGTGTTAATCACCGCAATCTGATCTCTGAACATTTCAATATCACCTGTGTCGTTCCACAGGGCTCTGTACTGTGCCCCCTTCTTTTTAGTTTTTAAATGCACGGTAATGTTATCCGCAAGAATAATCTTAGTTTTCTTTCTATGTGCATAAGATGACATAAGAAAAACATTACTGGATGGTTTGACTCGCTGTTAGCGTTGTCACACACCAGAAACGGAGACAGGACCCAGTAGCGTTTGTTTACTCAGTTTTATTGATTACGAGAGAGAGCAGGGCTTGCGTCCACGATACGATGATTGACGGACACGGGTAGCAGGTGGCTGGAACGCAAAAGTGGCACTTCCGTGTTGAGCGAGGATAATCGTAGGCAGTAGGGATACTGGTCACAAGGAAGGGAGAGCAAGGACGGTATCGAGTCCAGAAAAGAGATCAGCAAAAGGTATCAGGCAGGAAACAGGGCAAAACAGGTCGGCAACAGGTATCAGGCATGAGAAAACAGGGCAGAAAAATGTCGGTAGGTATGAGCTTGCCTAGCTGGGAGCATAAGTCCGCAAACGGTCTGACAGCTTCCTCTTGGAAGCCGGGGGTTTAAAAAGAGTCTCTGAACCAATCAGCGCTCAGGGCTGTTGGCGCCAATTGGGCAGTCACAGGTGCCCGGAATCAGCAATCATGACAAGCGTCGCACTGACATGGTTGTTTTCCAGTCATATCCTGTCCATTTGTTTATATCATCGCATTAATAATCAAGATAATCATTGAGTGGTAATGCGCATTATGTTTATCCTAATACTGTCACTAAATGTATCTCGTGGGGATGAAAATTCAATAATTTAAAAAATAAAGTCCAAAAATTATGAAGATGTTTCATACTGAGAAAATATACCGATTGAATATATTATAAATTCATATTATATGATGACAGATTCCTCCTCTGCCTCCCAGGGTTGGGTAGGGTTACTTTAACTTGATTACTTTCAATTACTTTTGGATTACTCCAATACCAAATATGCTAATAAAAGACAAAATAAACTAAACATGAATAAAATGTTGACTCACAACACGTGGTAAGCTTTCTCTCCTGGCTTTGATCTCTTTGATCTCCGGCAGATCTAACATAAAATGCGACAGAAACAAAATGAAAATAAATCCAAACAGCTTGCCAACATTGTTTTTGCCATTCCATGTGTTCCGTTATTCCCCAAGCCTGCACAAAATTTAGTAATTTTGTTCATATTTAGTTTATTTTGTCTTTTATTAAGATATATGGTATTGGAGTAATCCAAAAGTAAATGAAAGTAATCCAGTTAAAGTAACCCTACCAACCCTGCTGCCTCCCCTGACTGCACGTCACTGCTTTAAACAATACTGAAACTTGATTCCCACAAACAGGAAGAATGACACGTACAAATATTGCATCGGAGCAAAAATATTGCTTTAACTATAAAATATGTAGAGGAGAAATTTGATTCAGCAGCCTCATTTATTCACCGGTCGATCGGCCTCAGCTGGAAGGCGGCATCGGAGAGTTTACTACGTCGCATTTTTTGGCATAATCGGGCTGAGCCTTGAGCAGTGCAGTTTAGATCCAAATGCTTCAACATGTGCGGAATTGATTATTTGAAAATATGAGCAGTTAACCCAATAGAACATTTCCGAACGGTAGGGGAGTTGAGGAGTAGGGGTGGGCGTTTTCTATCCGAGTACCGTAAATTCCGGACTATAGAGCGCACCTGATTATAAGCCGCACCCACCAAATTTTAGGAGGATAACCGCTTTTGTACGTACACAAGCCGCACCTGTATATAAGCCGCATGCGCCCACATTAAAACATGTAACACAATCACAAAATTGACCCAAACCCGACTTTGAGTCCCGCGATTGTAACTGAATATAAGGTACACAGTCCAAAAAACACAGCTGACGAAATGAACGGAAAATGATACCGGTACTTAAGGTTTGATGCAGACCTGCAGAGTCCGGGTCCCGTTGAAAATAATCCAAAGATAAAAAATGTATATTTCCAAAGGTAAGGGTGGGAAAAATATATATCCACTATTGTCTGCTGCGTCCACAAACACGTCTCACCTTTTCTCCACTTCCCGTCAGACCCCATTGTTTACTCCCCCCACCTTTTTGATTCGCCCGTGGAAAACATATCAGAATAAGTCTCTAAAATAAATACATTAAAAAAATATACAGTTGCAAATACATATTATACATGGTTACACATATTTACAAAGAAAGACGGTACACCAAGAGAGTTTTCAAAGCTTTAATAATAATATTATAACTTTCATCCCAAACCGTGCCTGTGAAGGGTAGCAAAACGCTACTAGGAACACGCTCGCAACACAGTAAACGAGTCTGTTAAAAAAAACACCGTCATGTAAAAATCACGGCAAGCCGTTCTCATCTTCCTCCTTGTAACTGAAGTCATCAAAGTCGTCTTCCTTCAGTAAGGGAAAGAGACTTCGTCATTTAGACGTCGTCCCACGCTCCCTGAATCAAAAACACGCTAGCAACACGCTCACAAAGTAAAAATTACGTGCAGTAGCTCTGTTTCCTTCTTTATCTGACAGCTCGATTGCGTTTAGCTTGAAAGCAGCGTCATATGCCTTTCTTTTTGCAATTTGCATGATGAGGATATGTCTTTGCTAATTTAAGTTGTGCACAAACTAAGAAGTTGCAGTCTTCCTCGGCGCATATATTCCACCGGTCTAAATCTTACCTTTTGTACTCGAGCGCCGCTGGCGGCTGTTAGAAAAATTACATAAATTGGCCGCATCACTGAATAAGCCGCAGGGTTGAACGTTTGGGAAAAAAATAGCGGCTTATAGTCCGGAATTTACGGTATTCATATTATTGATACTAAGCAAGTACTTGGATCGGACCGAGACTGTTGTCCTGGCATCGATACTTTGCTCCTCCAAAATTTGCTAAAAAGGTTTCTTCTCTATGCCCAGTGCTCTCGGCCACTCTCTAAGTTTATGCTTAAGTGAGTGACTGACAGGCAAACTATTAGCCCCGACCTCTACCTGGTTACTTACTGGCCTGCTGCTGTCTGCTGCTTGCCTAGCAGAAGAAAGGGCCAAATTGCGGTGGCGACCCCTTATCAGTAAGTAAAAATGCCAGAAGCAAACAGGAAGTGCGGCACTGTATGGAATTCTTTTTTGCCACTACAGAAATGGACAATGTCAGTTGTAATTTGTGTGGTAATGCGCCTTCTCCTGTGGCAACACCACACGTTTACTTAAACACATGAAAAAAAACTCAGAGAGCAAAGTCCCGTAACTACAAATGTTAACATGTTACTGTTCCTGAACAAAAACCAGTAAATCTGTGGTCATTGTGGCAACAAAGCCAATGAGAGACAATGTAAACTTTATTCGCATTACTGACTTTATTTTCAAAATAAAATAATAAAGGAAGTTATTTTAGTTGTCTTATTGAAATTCACATGTAGTATTTGTATTTTGGTTACATCTTTGGTTTTTGGGATTGGCCTCTGTTCTGAAACAGTTGTAATAGAAGAGATCTTTATGTAGTTTGTCAGGACCAGAACGGAAACAAGACCCACTTGCGTGACATTTACCACGAGTTTTATTGAAAGAGAGAGGAAGGGCTGCGCCCACGATCCGGTGAACGCTGGGCGCCGGAAGCAAGTCACTCTCGTACTCGGCTTGTGATCCGAACACTGAAGTGGATCTTCCAAAGCGAGTGATGGCGGTGTCTGGAGCGGAAAACTGGTCGGTAGCCGGGACTGGGAGAGCAAGACGTGGTCGGGGTCAGAAACGAGTCGTAAACCGGGACGGGAGAGCAGACGTGGTTTGGATCAAAAACGGGTCGTAAGTCGGGACGGGAGAGCAGACGTGATCGGGATCAAAACAGGTTGTACAGGAGACAAACAGGAGCAAAAAAACGGACAGGTGTGAGTCAGGGTCATAGCCTTGACAGGAGAGCAAAAACGCGGTCCGAGTCAGAAACGGGTCGTAAGCCGGGACGGGAGAGCAGACATGGTCAGGATCAAAACGGGTCGTAGCCGGAGACAGACGGGAGCAAAAACAGGACAGGTGGGAGTCAGTGTCGAAAAAAGGCTTGCCTAGTATACACGGAGATGCACAGACGGACTGACAACAGGGGATTGACAGGACTGAGTTCAAATAGTAACAGGGAGCCAATGAGAACCCGCAGCTGAGTCACATCAGTAATCATGACACAGTTCAAGTTTACACTGTAGTTATTAGATACAAAAATGAAAGATTTTTAGCTTTATCATAATTGTAAACTAACTCAAATAGAAGATGGGTCAAACTATTTAATGATCATGACATTTTCAAGCAAAACGTATCGGATCGGTATAGCTCGATACCAAAATTCCCAATATTATCAGCCCCTATTGAAGAGACATTACGAGCGGGTGGACAATCTTTCCGTTTTCCCTTCGAATATACGATTTGGTAGCGTGCTTCGAGGTTGAAAGGCTGCCTGGCATTCATTCCCGACATGTTTATGGCACCGTATATCAGCATGTCATCCTACGTGTGCTTCCGCCGTTTGGAGAGCAACCCGAGACATCGATTATTGAGGGGGCTGACAGCCCGACTCGCCGGATGCGGCAGAATACACACCGTCGCCAGGGAGGACCGGCAGTTGCCCTGACAACCGCGGCGCCTGTCAACACCTCCGTCTTAATAGTGACAAATTGTACTTATTACATCAGCGTTAATACCACCCCCCTTAGATGAAGACGCTTAGCCATGTGCTGATCAGATTGTGTCAGCATAATTAGCGGGGAGTTGGGAGCGGGTCCTATTAAAAAGCTGAGCCTCATACGCGTTGTCTGATCTCAAGCTCGGGCCTGTCGCTCACTGGAGGGGTTTGGTAAAGTGGGATAGGCAATGCGTCATAGCTGCTTTAAGAACATGCAATGATGGGAATACATTGATTATTTAGAATGAATCTTGAGAGCGACTAAAGCGATGACAGTTCGAGTCGAACATGTCAGAGTGTCTTGGGGATAAAATGGATAGAGTGGAGACATGCACGAACTTGACACAAGAGCTGCAGTTCATCTGTGGGCCAGAGGGGGCAGTTTTGCATAAATGAGTCACAATCAATGCAATGGACCTTGGACAACATACCTACATTTGTAAAAAAGCTTGGTCTTGTAATCAGGGTTGGGTAGGGTTACTTTAACTGGATTACTTTCAATCACTTTTGGATCACTCCAATACCAAATATGCTAATAAAAGACAAAAGAAACTAAATATGAATACAATTATGACTCACAACACGTGGTAAGCTTTCTCTTCTGGCTTTGATCTCTTTGATCTCCGGCAAAACTAACATAAAATGCGACAGAAACAAAATGAAAATAAATCCAAACAGCCTGCCAACATCATTTTTGCCGTTCCATGTATTCCGTTACTCCCCAAGCCTGCACAAAATTTAGTTTATTTTGTCTTTTATTAGCATATTTTGTATTTGAGTAATCCAAAAGTAATTGAAAGTAATCCAGTTAAAGTAACCCTACCCAACCCTGCTTGTAATATTGAAATGTGTCTCAGCATATATATGTCAGGACCAGAATGGAAACAGGACCCAATTGCGTTACGTCTCTCAGTTTTATTAAAGGAAAGAAGAAGGGCTGCGCCCACGATCCGGTGTTTGCTAGGCGCGGGAAGCAAGTCGCTTTCGTACTCAGATTGTGATCCGAAATCGGAAGTGGATCTTACGTAGTGAGCAATGGCGGTGTGAAGGACGGAAAAATAGGTTGATAGCCTGGCCAGGAGAGCAAAAACGCGGTCCGAGTCAGAAGCGGGTCGTAAGCCGGGACGGGAGAGCAGACGTGGTCAGGATCAAAAATGGTTCGTTAGTCGAGACGGGAGAGCAGAAGTGGTCAGGATCAAAACGGGTCGTAGCCGGAGACAGACGGGAGCAAAAACGGGACAGGTGGGAGTCAGTGTCGAAAAAGGCTTGCCGAGTATACACTGAAGTTCGCAGACGGACTGACAACAGGGGGTTGACAGGACTGAGTTCAAATAGTGACAGGGAGCCAATCAGAACCCGCAGCTGAATCACATCAGTAATCAATAACAATATAGTCATTATTGTTTGAGTTTTCCAGTCATATCCCTTCCACTCTTTTATATCATCGTATTGAAAATCAAATTAATCTTTTAGTGGTAATGCACCCTGTGAATTTCCCAAGATTCAAATACACTTTTTTACTTCTTCTTTTATTTACTTGTCGCCACAATACATACATTTGTCTAGTTTTTATACAGTCTTTACATTTTTCTAAGTGGTGTTCTGATATTCAGTGGGAAGGGAGGCCTTGAGTCTTATCTAACTACCTATAGTATTCATGTAAAGCTGGGGTTTGGAGAATTTTTCACTGGCTTGTATTTCATTTTTGTCATAGCCTGCTGTCTTCCACTTTTTGGTATATCAATAATTGTCAGCCATTTGGAAAGCGGATTTGTGAAACCAGTTCATTGTTCAGTAGACAATAAAGATAAGGAGAGAAGACATTAGTGAATTTTGAAATTGCATAGAGAACAGAAGATGACCGCACAAGAACCCTCATATTGCCAAATTCCATTTTCTTTTCTATAAAGTAACTATACATTTTTAATATAATATTTATGACTACATTTCTTCAAAGAAAATCATTATTTTCTGTCTTATGGTTGATTTATATAAAAAAATGCCAATAGTTAGTCATTTATTAAATATTTCTTAAATATCCTCGGTTTGAAAATTCATAGAACATTATTGGTCAATAGTAACAATAATGTAAATACTAAGCACAAACAACATAGAGGTATAATAATCAAAATAAGGAACTGGACTCCTATGCGATCTCCTTTGCAGGGTGTCCAACTCTTGAGACAGAATATTTTTCACAATCAAAGCGTCGTTCTGTCCTCACAAGCCAGGATTCCAGTTTTATTTGTTCTTATCTCATTTTATTGTAATTGAAAACCTCCACGACACTGCACAACCCTGATATTTAACCAGGGAAGAAGAGAAGTATTTCCTCCTTCAGTCTTTATATAGTGTCTCTAAGTAACGATTCCCAATGCATGTACAATATAAAATGCAATAGAAAGGTATCACTAAATGCAAGCATGGCATTGATTTTGCAGTGCAAAGACTTCCATCCATCCATTATCTGCACCGCTTATCCTCAGTAGGGTCGCGGGGGTGCTGGAGCCCATCTCAGTTATCTTCGGGCAGTGGGCAGGGGACACCCTCAAGTGGTTGCCAGCCAGTGTTCACTTACTCATGACACTCACCTCTCGTTTGGCACCAGCTGCTGATTGGTTCCCCGTCCCACTTAAGCTCAGTCCTTTCACTCACCTGTTGTCAGTCCGACAGCGAACCTCTGTTTTCACAAGGCAAGCATTTTGACTCTTACTCCCGTCGGTCCTGTTTTGTCACCCATTTTCCACTCATCCGTTCCTGATTTCCCCATTTGTCTCCGGCTACGACCCGTTTTTTGGCCCCAACCACGTTTTGATCTCCCATCCCAGCTAACGAACTGTGTTTTGACCACGACCACGTTCTGATCTCCCGTCCCGGCTAACAGCCTGTTTTTTTCGTCTACTACGTGACGATCTCCCGCTCCGGAAGATCCACTTCCGCATCCGGAACACGTTCCTATCCCATGAGCGACTTGCTTCCCGCGTCTTCTATATTTCAATAAACTTGTGAGTAACGTTATGCATCTGGGTCCTTCTTCTTTTCATGTCGTGACAATTACCAGAGTAAGCCAAAAATGATATTCAAGGATCTGGTTTCTACCCCTCACATCACATTAACTGCACTTGAAACGATAAATTGTCTTAAGATATTGTTTTACTAACATTTTTTGTATGGATACTGAAATTTATTATGAATGCTTCAACATTTTCCGGGAGTATATGACTTTGATTACAGCAGGAAATGCAATAAATATGATTGAAGCATTCAACAAGGTTGCAATATATTTTTAAATATTACCCAATTTGTGGTTGGTAATTAAGTTGTTTATAATAGTACAATTTTAGAGTTGCGTTTGTTTTCTATTTTATTTTTTTGTACAAATGTTATGAATGTGTGCAGCACAGTTCTGAGGTCATGGAATCAAAACGTCTTGTGTGGAGTTTGCATGTTCTCCCCGTGCTTGCGTGGGTTTACTCCGATTTCCTCCCACATTCCAAAGAAATTGCATGTCAGGTTAATTGAAGATAGATGGGATGAGCTCCAGCACGCCCGTGACCCTACTGAGGATAAGCGGTGCAGATAATGGATAATGGATGTTATGAATAAACTAAAGGTCGGCTAAAATGCTCGACATTTTAGGATCGAAACACAATTTTTGCAAGGAGGCAGCGTTATTCCAATTTGAGAACAATAAACGGGTGATGATGCAATGTTTTGCGTACTCTGTATTAAAACGTGCCGCTCTCTTTTGTAAAAAGCAATAAGCAAAACATCTGTCTCTTGAGGATGGAAACAAAAGGAATGAAATGTAATTTATGCCTCAGTCCAGCAATAACAAAAATTAACATATGCAATTTTCTCAGCTCTGTAGATATGATTAAGAATTACGAGCTCCTAGCCTCTGAACTAAGTCAACACACACACAGACACTCACACCAAAAACAGGCTGAATTGCGCTTGAATGGAATTCACAAATTAGTGTGTCTGATGGAAACCTGCTAATTGCTGTTGTTAAGCTGTTGCAACAATTAGGTTATGATGGCAGACTGCTGCAAGCGTACACACAGACACATTTATTGAGGAGCCAAAGCCAACAGCTTCTCATGTTGGATATAGAAGGCTTGATTTCATGCTTCATTTTCAGCACCCACTTGAGAGTTCCATCTTAGATTTTACCATTCAACGCTAACTGAGGGTATTTGAAAATACCCTAAATCACAGGTGTCAAACAGGCGGCCCGCGCGCCAGATCAGGCCCGCTTAGGGATTGAATCCGGCCCGCGAGACAACACTCAGAGAAGCACAAGAGAAAAACAAGCTGCTGTTTGAAATATGTCAACTTGATGTTGCCAAAGCCAGGTGCCTCTCACAAAGACACTGTACTTGTATTCCCCCCTCTCTCTCCCCTCTCTCTCTCTCTCTCTCTCTCTCTCTCTCTCTCTCTCTCTCTCTCTCTCTCTCTCTCTCTCTCTCTCTCTCTCTCTCTCTCTCTCTCTCTCTCTCTCTCTCTCTTCCTTTGTTGCTCTTAGTCTCTTTCTCTCTCTCTGTCTTTTTAACTTATTTTGCCCTAACTTCCTTTTTCCCTTTTCTCTCTTTCTCTCTTCCTACCCTTTGCGCTTTCTTTTCTCTTTTCTCTCCTTCTGTCTTTCTATTTCTCTTTGGATTTCTTTCTTCCTCTCCCTTTCTTTCCTCCCTCTCTCATGACTTTTTATCTTTTGTTTCTCACGCTCTCTCCCTCTCTCTCTTTTTCTTTCTTTGTCCCGCCCGCTCTCTTTTTCCCTCCCTCTTTCTCTTATTTCTTTATCTCTCTTTCTTTCTCTTAATCTACTCGTCCAGCCCCTGACAGGATGTTTGCTCTATCGTGTGGCCCCCGAGTTCAAATGAGTTTGACACCCCTGCCCTAAAATGTCAGGACCCACTTGCGTAGCGTTTCTCACAAGCTTTATCAGAAGAAAGGGAGGGGGTTGCGCCCACAATCCGGGAATTGGACGCGGAAGCAGGTCACTCCGAACGCGGAAGTGGGACTTCCGTGGCGAGCGATGGCGAGCGATGGCGAGCGATGGCGGTGTTGGGAACGGAAGAAACGGGTCAGTAGACGGGATAGAAGAGCATAAACATGGTCGGGATCGGAAACAAGTCGAAAGCCAGGAGAGGAGAGGTGACGTGGTCGAGATCAAAAACGGATTGTTATTCGAATATATATAGGCCGTGCAGATATTGGATAATGGATATATATATATATATATATATATATATATATATATATATATATATATATATATATATATATATATATATATACTAACAAACAATCGTCACTGTCCTAATTATGTTTGAGAGGGACCACATCTAACTTTAATGTCATTTTGTTCGTTTTATTTCCTATTTCCGCCCATAACTATGAAACTCAAAAAAAGTTAGCAATAAGGGGAAGGAAAAGGGGAAAACAGTGACCACAAGGAAATGATTGCAAAACTTTGAGCATTGCTTGAATACAGTATCATGGTTTAAAATGCGTTACCTTTTTTTTTTACTAGTAAAGACGCTCCCCTACTTACAACCATTCGACTTACGAAAAACGGTAGATACGAAATCATTTTTAAACTAACAACCTTGCCCATGATCATCTTTTTTTTAAGTCATGCTGAGGCATTGGTTTGCATGGCAAAGTGCTATTTACCAGTGTCAGGCCTTTGCCGAAATGACAGGATCGCTAACCTCATCAAAGGCATAAACCACCCCATGACTCTTTAACCTGGGAGACACAAATATTCCTTTCAGCAGTTTTGGGCGCTAAGAGCTTGTGTTTATGTGTGCTCAGCAAAGTGCTATACATTAGCGTGAAATTAATCCTTTCTCCTGTTGCCGGGAATATTAGGTTGCTCCCCCTATGACATAAATCCACGGCTTTCCTCTTTTGGGATGCCGCAAAACACGGCGTACCCCGTATTAATTCGGTAATGCCAACACAACTGCTCCATCATAAACCATATTACAAGTACATTAGATCAGCGCAGTACATCAAAGACACGTTTGTGTTTCTTTATTCGAATTGGACTAAAGAATGTCCAAAGCATTTAAACGTTCTTACACTTCTATTAATTTCATTACTGTCGTCAAGCTGATCAGAGCGACCGGTACTGGAGCAAATCTGAGGGGTTGGTTTCTTAAATTATTAATGATGGCATCCCTCACTTGCCCGCTTGTTTATTAAATATGAATCGTTCATGGCAGTTGGACTTTTTTTGCATGGATTACAGTGTAGCAATAATTTATGATAAATGAGAGGCCCATTTTCCATACATAAAGCTGTTATATAGCAGCACTTGTCACACTAGTCAAGTCAACTCAGATTTATTTGAATAGCCCTTAATCAAAAAATGTCTCAAAGGAGCGCAATTACACCATCCCCTGATCTTAAACCAACATGCGGGCAAGGAAAAATACAGCAATAGTTTTTTTTTTGTTGCATTTTTGTGTGATTTTTGTGAGATCCGATCTGCAACCTCAGTGGAAATGTTTAAATCTAAGCTTAAAACACAGTTCTACTCTATAGCATATGAATAACCTATACTTTTCGTGGACAATATCTCTGTATTATTTGGGATTGCAACATCCTTTGCTGTCTGGTAATCCTGGAAGGGGGATGCTACATGTGCAGTCCCTTTTCTAGGTTTCTTCATTTTCCTCATGTTGAGGTTTTTGAGTATTTCCTTGCCCTCATGTTGGTTCCAGATCAGGGGATGATGTAATAATAGTCTGAAAAATAGTCTGTGTAATAACTTGTGCTGCCTGTGAGACTCTTTGTGATTAAGGGCTATACAAATAAAAATGACTTGACTTGACTTGACTTGTGCATATTGAAACAACACTATGGAGTAAGGATGTTCGATTTTTCCCCTGACCGTTACCAGTGTATATGCTCAACTCTTGAGTAAATAAGAATACTGATACAAACTTGCGCTTTGTAAATATAAATATATTCAAGTCAAACTGGTTTCTTAAAAGGACACTGTTTTATATTTGACCACAAGATGTTGCTGTATTGGGTAGTGCCACTGAAAACGAATGCTTCGAAGCACATGGAGAATATAACGTATGGCAACTCAAAGTGACCAAACTGCACCATTCTTCAACTCCTTTTTTTTGGCTCAGCCTTTCGCAAGGGTTTGTTTTTTTGCGGTACACGTAGCGGAAAGATGGCGTACAATAAGCCCCCCCCACCGCCTTGTTACGTAAGATGAATACACATTTTGGGGTGATATTTTTAATATGATAGTAATATGCATATTATCTATATTTTATTTTTTTAATGACTTTTGTTTTCAGCACTAGAAAAAGCTGAATAATGTAAATGTTCCTTTAAATTCAAGAACCGGAACTGGAGGAGAACCCATATGCGTGACGTTTCTCACACAAGCTATTATTTTACGGTAAATGGTGCAGTCCTGCACGTCAATCCAACCGCCATTGATTCGGCGATCATTGGGCGAAAGACGTAGGGCAGCAGCCTGGCGTGGAATGGCAAGAAGCCAGAGGCCGACGAGATCGATACCAATTGCACGAGCAGATATCGGACAGATGGGGTCGATACCGGACAGGACGGGACACAGGATTGATATCAAACATTGGAGATCAAAATTAAACAGGACAAACTAGACGGGAACGAAACTGGAGATCGATATTAAACAGGCCAAAATAGATGGCCAGGAGACACAAGCAGGAAACCGGACAGAGTCAAAACCCACGTCTTGCGGGTGGAGCAGTTCGTTGACGGACTGACAAAGGTTGAGTGAGAGCAATGAGCTTAAATAGAAGGGAAGCCAATCTGTCAACGAGCCGCAGATGGCGCCACGCATGCGGGGCCAATTAGGAGCCATGGCAACCGTGACAAAATTAGCATGAGATAAATTGTGAAGATGTTTATATGCTATTGGCTGAACTCCGTCCCATAGCACACCAGCATGTTATATACCATCGACCAATTTTTCTGCCATGCAGAAGAGTTTGTTGTTAATGTTGTATCGTGGTACAAATCCCGAAAAATCATTAAATTCCACATTGTAAAGTGAAAAAATCGTAAGATAGGGACACTGTAACGCTCTTTGAATTTGACCTCATTTAAAGCCCATTTGAATATTTAACTTTTGTAGATGTCAGTAGTAGCTATTGATGAAACTTTCAATCTCTAATAGATTAGCTTTGTTTCTTAAACTTGGGACTTTTAATAGTTGCCAATTTTAATGATTACCGAAACAACATAATAACAAATACACATTTTTCCTGAATATGCACATAGCAAAGTAGATTCAATGTCACATTGGGAGAAGAAGGTTTGTGTATGAGCTTGATACATCAAGCTAGCCAAACATGGCTTTAGCATTCAGGTCACTCACACAGCTGGAGAGAACGTGCAGGAGGCAGGAGAGGAAATTGAGCGGGCCAAACAGGAACACAGAGGTGTTTGGTGGGTAAATAAGACACAGAGACTCTCTTAGCATTCCAGCATGAATGCCAGAAGCCTCGCTTCAAACCAAGGGCGCCTTCATCAATGGCGTGTCAATGGCGCCTCTGTCATTCTCTTTTTGGCCAAAATCTATTCATGCAGCAGGTGCATTCACAGAAAGGCACTTTTTAAAGGGGGAGGACGTTTTTTTTTTTCAGTCGGATTTCGAAAATAATTCCGTTTTAATACTGGTAAAATTAATTTTTCAGCACATTGTGAATGTTTCATCTCATGATAATACCTTTAGAGACTAAATAAAGGTCAATTAGATAATTCCAGAGTAAATCTATATACATCTCATCTCATCTCATTAGCTGCGCCGCTTATCCTCAGTAGGGTCGCGGGGGTGCTGGAGCCCATCCCAGCAATCATTGGGCAGTGGCCAGCCAATCGCAGGGCACACAAGGACAGACAACTCGCTCGCTCATTCACACCTAGGGACAATTTGAAACCCACGCAAGCACGGGTAGAACATACAAAGTCCGCGCAGAAAGTCCGGTAGCTGGATTTGAACCCACACGTGAGGTTCCCAAGACCTTAGAACTGTGCCGCTCACGCGCTAACCACTGTGTGTGCTGTGCTGCCCTAAATCTGACGGACTGACAAAGGGTGAGTGCCGCCCTAAATCTGTATACACTAGATCAATATTCAGTACAGTACAAAGGCCGACTTTAAAATATTTGAACATTATACAATGATAAGAATGCAAGGCCATTTTCACTCATCACTTTTACTTTTAACTGTTTTATTTGTGTTATTTGGTGATATTAACATTTTTGAAGTTCCCTATACAGTATTGTGTATTAAATTAAATATTATACAGTAATTCCTCAGTTTTCATAGGGGCTATTCCAAGCGTACACGGACGAAAGTAGATTTACAGGCTCATGCATTTATTTAACATATAGAAGTATTGTACTTTATAAAGGTTTTTTTTTTTTTTTTTTACTAATAACTTTTGTACTGTGAAATTTCAATTTTAATTTTTTTTCTTGTTATCATACTATATTGCTCTTCATTAGTGTTTCTCAAATAGTGGTGGGCAAGGCTCTGTTAAGGGCAAGTTTGACCTCAGGCAACATTTTTTATAACTCATGGAAAAAAGTGCAATCGCACCTCCACTACATTAGGGGGCGGCAGCGCTCTCATTGGCTCGGTGGTAAAGGAGCATTAGCGCAAGTTTCCATGTAGCACAGAGTAAGAAGACTAAACGGTAAAACTTTAAAAAAATACTTTTCCATGGATGAATGTGCAGCACGGCGGCGCAGTGGTTAGCGCGTGTGCGGCACAGTTCTGAGGTCATGGGTTCAAGTCCAGCTACCAACCTTCCTGTGTGGAGTTTGCATGTTCTCCCCGTGCTTGCGGGGGTTTCCTCCGGGCACTCCGGTTTCCTCCCACATTCCAAAAACATGCATGTCAGGTTAATTGGTCGGTCAAAATTGTCCCTAGGTATGAATGAGCGAGCGAATTGTCTGTCCCTGTGTGCCCTGCTGGCAACCAGTTCAGGTTGTCCCCTGCCCACTGCCCGAAGATGGCTGGGATGGGCTTCAGCACCCCCGCGACCCTACTGAGGATAAGCGGTGCAGATAATGGATAGATGGATGGATGAATGTGCTTGCACTTCATAGGAATGCTTCAAAGCCAAATATGGAATTTGAAGTTGTACAGACAATTCTTCAGGTGAAATCGGAAATCTTATGTTCAACACAGTACTTAGTGAGTTACTATGCACTCTTTGGTTCTAGAGATCTTAGCACTGGAAAGTCCAGTCTTGCATCTTGACCTCAGATTAAAGCTGTGGTCCAAATGTCCGTCCCCCTGGCTCGTCTTTCAAGATACACGGTGGCAGTAATATGAGCGTGCAGAAATTGGTCTGTGAACACATCAGTTGCTCTTCACCAGGAGTCCAAGCAGGCATTCTGTCAAGAATCGGCTTTCCTTAAGTAAAAGTAATAGTTTCGTAATAAGCACGCAGTGCGGAGGTCCAGGGTTCAATTCAAGCTACTGCAGCCTCCCTGTGTAGAGTTTGCATGTACTCCCCGTGCTTGCGTGGGCTTCCTCTGGGCGCTCTGGTTTCCTCCCGCATTCCAAAAACATGCGTGTCAGGTTAATTGGCTAGTCCAAATTGTACCTGCGGCTAGCTGGGTACCAGTTCAGGGTGTCCCCTACCCACTGGCCGGGAAGAGCTGGGATGGGCTCCATCACCCTGTGACTTTAGTGAGGATAAGCAGTGCAAAAATCGGATGGATTTTAAGTCGTTACTGACATTACCAAGTATGTCAATCATGTAACGTTATATGGGTGGGTGGGTGATTGTTTCCCTTAACAACTAGGGTTGGAGGGGTACCATCTTCTGTGGTGTTTCTTGGGCAAGTACAGCCTGGTGGCGCCCATCTTTCTACAGGCCAACAAATTTTTCCATCCAGTCATGTATTTGTAGTTGGATTGTATCCCCAAATATTCCCCCCAAAATATGACTTATTTCCAGGTGCTACTTATATGTTTTTTTCTTTCTTGATTATGATTTTTTTTTTTGACTGGTGTAACTTCATCTCCGGAGCGACTTGAAAAAGGAATAAATATAAATACTTTCCTTAAAATATATTTATAATTTTCATATTTTCATATCCTTTTTATTTGATTTTAGTGTGTTTTTTATTTTACACTTTAATTATTTTATATTTTGCTTTTAATTGCATTGTTATTTAATGCAACATTGCAGCCTGGTCATCCTGGAAGGGGGATTACCTTATATGCTTTCCCTTCTCAAGGTTCCTTTATTTTCTTCATGTTGAGGTTTTTGAGTTTTTCCCTGCCCTCATGTAAGTTTTAGATGAGGGGATGGTGTAATGATAGTCTGTATTTTGCAATAGTCTGTGATCTAGGCAGCTCTTTGAGACTCCTTGTGATTAAGGGTTATACAAATAAACATAACGTGATATATTCCCGATGAAGCTCAAAAATCACTTCTCTGCATCACAATTTTGCATCACACACTGATGCAAGTTGTTGATCAAATCCAAGTCTAATTTCCAAGCCCCGTTTTTTCATAACACAATAAAACGGGCTCCGACATCTTAAAAAGGCCGCAGTTGCACGGAGGTGCTTGAGGAGAAAATTGCAGTGGCTGGCGGCGGCTGCGGTGAAATACAATTTCGTCTCGCTCAAGATGGATTCCGCTGTGAGATTTCCGAGGGTCGGAGCAGAATCAAAATGGAGAAGCCGGGAGGGAGGAGAGAAAAGAGGGGGACAAGCGGAACAAACAGACGCATGCTTTTTTTGTTATTGTTGTGGCCACTGCATAATAGCTAAAATGTGGTTATATTAGATTATAATTGGGCTCATTGAAATGGTTGTACCATATTTTCCAGACTATAACACACACCTAAAAACCCCTATTCCTAGTAGAAATTTGAAAGTGTGCCTTATACGCCACAAAAATAAGACTAGAAATGCAGACGGTGTTTATAAGTGTGCATTACTGCATCATATTTGTGCCATGATTTATCAATCAAAACATATTGCTGACCATAATAGCAAATAATTGTATGCAACGAAAATAGAACCTGGGTCCCGGCGGTGAGAGTACCAACACAAACATTAGTGATACAGATGACATATGAAAAGGCATTACATTTGATCTCATTATCACAACGCCTCTATGGTCCCAAAAACAAATATATGTGAAGACATATGACGCCAGGGGGCAGCAGTGGCTCAGGAGGTAGAGCGCTCGTCTTGGGATCAAGAGATCGCAGTTCGAATCCCGGCTCCTCCGTGCTACATGTCGAAGTGTCCTTGGGTAAGACACTGAACCCCTAATGCCCCCAATAAGCAGGTCAGCGCCTTACATGGCTGCATGGCCGCTATTGGCAGATGTGAAGCACACTGTAAAGCGCTTTGGGAAGTCTTGACTTGAAAAGCGCTATATAAATGCAGATCAGATGTTTTCTATAAATGCATGAATGCCCAATACACCTAGCTGTAAACCTTTTACTCAACTGCCACACTGCAAAATCTGATCCGTACGTCCTATTCCTCTTCTAAACCCACACTGTTCCTTCCCAATTAGCGTAAATTCCGGACTATAGAGCGCACCTGATTATAAGCCGCACTCACCACATTTCGGGAGGAAAACCGATTTTGTACATACACAAGCCGCACCTGTATATTAGCCGCATCCGCCCACATTAAAAAAAGGCACTGCAAACACGAAATGAACCCATACCCGATACAGTCCAAAAAACACAGCCGGCATAATTAATGGAAAATGATACCGGTACTTAAGATTTAAATGCAGACCTGCAGAGTCCGGGTGCCCGTTGAAAGTAATCCAAGGAAAAAAGTGTATATTTCCAAAGGTAAGGGTGGGAAAAATATATATCCACTATTGTCGGCCGCGTCCACAAACACGTCTCACCTTTACTCCACTTCCCGTCAGCCCGCGTTTGCCCCGCCCCTTCTTTCTCATTTGCTTGTACAAAACATATCAGAATAAGTTTCTAAAATAAATACATTACAAAAAATATACAGTTGCAAATACATATTATACATGGTTACACATATTTACAAAGAAAGACGGTACACCGAGATAGTTTTCAAAGCTTTAATAATAATATTATAACCTTTATCCCAAACCGTGCCTGTGAAGGGTAGCAAAACGCTACTAGCGACACGCTCACAACACAGTAAACAGCTCTGTTAAGAAAACATACTGTATTTGTAGTAAGCACAGTAAGCCGTCCTCATTTTCGCCTTATAAATGACGCCATCAAAGTCATCTTCGTTCAGTATGGGAAAGAGACTCTGTCATATAGACGTCGCCCCACGCTTCCTAACTCAAAAACACGCTAGCATCACGCTCCCAAAGTAAAGATTACGTGCGGTAGATCTATTTCCTTCTATGTCGGACTGCTCGATTGCGATTAGCTTGAAAGTTGCGTCATGTGCCTTACTTTTTGCAATTTGCATGATGAGGATATGTTTACGCTAAATTAATTTGTGCACAAACTAAGAAGTTGCAGTCTGAATCTTACCTTTTGTACTGGAGCGCCGCCGCCGCCATTGGAAAAATGACATAAATTGGCCGCATCACTGAATAAGCCGCAGGGTTGAAAGTTTGGGAAAAAAGTAGCGGCTTATAGTCCGGAATTTACGGTACTCCTTCTTTCTTATTGTTCATTCTTACAATTAAAATCCTGCCATCAAGCTTTCCTAACAAACTCAACAGACTCATACACACAGGCTTGTCACCTAACCTGCTCTACGCCAGACTGCTGGAACTACTAAATACATGAAATATGTCCGTGGCACAGCGTTGGTTGCATTCTCACTGTAGAGGCCCGGGTTTGATTCCCATTGCATACAATATTTTGCAATTTTGGTCATTGTCAAATAAATATTTTGTTTTTATTCCATGCGCTTTGTAGATGACAAAAGACATTTTTTGGGGTGCGCTTTTCAATCCAGTGCACCTTACAATGCGGAATATACAGTAATCTGCAAACTGAGATCTGGTTGCTTTTTTGATTCTTTGCACCTGCCTCTCCTTTCATCCTCGTTTGAAAATAATATGACCTCGCAGCTATTGTCAGCCCCTTGCACACAACGCACCCCAATGCTTGCAAACACACACTCGCCCATGGTCACACCCTCCCTACTCCCCCTTCCACCTTCATAAATTTCCCTTGCTCCCAGGATATTCCACAGCATGTAAACCAGTAAAAGCCCTTCAGGACATCAAATCCAAGGGATCCGTTGTCTCTTCTAACTAGGTCACCGCTTACAATAGCTTTGCCGTTCCTTTGCCCCCCCAACCCCCAAACCCCCAGAAGGTCTTTTTTCTTTTGTAAATATATTCATCAGAAATGTAAATATATTAAATATGTTTTGCCTCCCAACAAATGAATCCCTGGTGGGACATTTAAGACAAACTCAAGTCGTTTGATATAATTACTGTGGATTGGAATGCTTCTTATTAGCATTTTATTGCTAACTGCTTTGGACTGTGTTTTTTGTCAAGTACTAGTGTATCATAGTTTCATGTGTCATGTTTTTTCGTTGGCATTATGTGACCTGAGGGAGGTAGCATCTAATTTATTAAGCCACACCGAAAGTGGAGCGCTGTACAACTGCAAACGCATGCATGTTTGTTGTTAAGCTTTGGGCAGCTTTCTGGCAGGGTTGGAAGGGAATAATGTCAAGTAAAACTACTTTGTTAGAGGGGAAGTTTGTATGAGTTGAGGAAGAAGAAGGAAGAATACAAACCATAGGGAATCAATCGGACCAAAGCAACCCATTTTTCCTCTCATTTTTCCACTATCATTTCGCGAGGTTGTTGGTTTTTAGGGTGTTTGGCCATCAGTGCCTGCAATGCCTTCTCTGCTTCCCTCAAAATGATTTGATTTATGTCATATAAGAGGTATAAATATAGTGGAAGCTAGGGCTCTTGTTGGTGATAGGAATGAGTGGAGAGGTGTTGTAAAAGGATAGTGGGATGTTTAGACGCGTTCTAAGGGATGGGCAGGGCACCTGTATGATGCGGCAGGGGTAAACCAGCGAAAGCTGTCGGGCCCTGCTGTCGAACAGAAGAGTGTGTTGTGTCACCCTGACCCGAGTGACATGGTCGCCCCTCGTGTCCCGTTTCATCTGCAGGGAAGAATGCATGACCAACTTGGGTACCAAGGTGCTTGACCTGTTTGGGTGTTTGGCAATTGGGTTGGCCATGGTCCAAAATATTTGGTGTGTGTGTTTTGCTACTTTTTCCCTTTTTTTATCTTCTTTGTTTTTTTATGTGTTTGTCTTGCTGTCTTTCACCCCTCTCGAGGGACATGACCAGGGTAGATAGATAGATAGAATTGTATTTGCTCCACGAATACTTATTAAGTTTTTCCAAATTGTATGTCTGCTTCCTTTCAATGATTTTCCCGGATTGCACTGCTTTCGGATGTGTGTGTTTATATCTCACATTTACACTTTTACTTGTTGCTGGGGTCAGAAACCTACCCGAGGGCCTTTAAAATCGGTTCTGCAGGCCCTGAGGCATAACATCAACGATGAAAAAGCTGTTGGTTGGCGGAGCAGGGCCTTCTAGAAGACAAAAGGCGTCACTAGTTCCACCAACTATGATTGGCTAGGGGGCAGTAACAAAAGTATTACCATTAAAACAGAAAGAAAGGAATCCCTCTGTCCACTGCTTCTGTCAGCCCTGACTTATTAGAAAATAACTTCTTAATGGAACTGAAAAGCTTGAAGAATCTGTATGTCAGAGTATTTGAAATATTTTTGAGGAAATAAAGGAGAACCGATTTCCCAAAAGATTGTTAAATACAGTAACCCCAGTTGCATATTTTTTCGGTTTGATCAACAGAAGCATAGTTGTTCATTTAGAAAAGAACAACTAACAACAACTATTTATGAAAAATATTGAGCGAGTGAGTTGTCTGTCCCTGTGTGCCCTGCGATTGGCTGGCAACCAGTTCAGGGTGTCCCCTGCCCACTGCCCGATGATTGCTGGGATGGGCTCCAGCACCCCCGCGATCCTACTGAGAATAAGCGGTGTAGCTGATGAGATGAGATGAGATTAAAAATACAGATTTAGATGGTATAAAGATACATATCAGTCTGCATAATAGTTAAATATGTTACAGAGTCTTGCACTCAATTCATTGGACACTCAGTAGAAATACCAAAATGGGAAATAATAACTATTAAGTAATAATGTATGTTTTGGGACACTCATGACATTTTAAACATTTATTTCAATTTTCTTTCAGTGTCAGTATGTATTTTAATAAAACTATAGAAACATTGTAGGTAGAGCTGTATAATATATTGATATTAAAATACAATACAATTGAACAATTGGCTTAATCTTGAAAAAAAAAAATGCATCACATGCTTTAGCTGATACAAGTCTCATGTTTTCCCCTGCCGCTTAAAAGGCTGAGAAAGTAGTCAGAATGTAGACGAACTTGGATATACATATCTTTACCCTTTTGTCCAGAAAACACAATAATACCAATTAATAATCCAAACACAATTCTCTACCTCGTTTTGAAGACTGTTGACCTACAAAATCCCAATGCAGTTTTTTTTTAATAGGACGTGGATGACAAAAACACCCACTGTCCCTTTTATCGACTAACCTGAATCCACCCATTCTTCTTCTCACGTCTGCAATGCGTTGGATTGTTCTAATTTTGTACAAACAATTTACTCAGAGGACTATAATCTCGAAAATGCTCTAATAAGTTCATAATTTGTGTTTTCATCCCTGCCCGAATATTTTAACAACAAATATCAGACCATTTATTTGAATAAAACACAGAATTTCCTTGTTTTCTTTCCCTCAGGTGGCATTGAATATGAATGTTATGAATTTAGCACAAAGGAAGAAAAACAACATCCACTGACGGGCTTTACACTCCAAAGCCCTATTTCTGTGCCCATCACAAGTCTTGTGCAAAGTGCACTTAACTTTGCAGATGAGAGTGGGGGGAGGCATGTTCTTTTGTTATCTTGGCTGATGGGCGCAGCTAGAAAAGGCTGTTTACATCATTGTGCTCCATTGTGGGAGGGAACACAGCTGACTTGTTTGAGGCAGATCCCATCATTTCCTTTAAAGTCAGTGCAAGGACTGTATGTATCAGAAACTGTATGTGTCAGGTAAATGTATCCTACCAGCAGCAGTGCGTCTGTGTGTGCCTGTAAGTTTATTATTTGTATTTAAATGATTTAATTTCGTGGTTAGCACAGTCGCCTAACAGGTGAAATGTCCCCGATTGAAGGCCGGGTGGAAACATATGTTGGCCTGGAGAGGGATGGGGGCCACCAGGTTGTACTTGCCCAAGACAAACCCTTGTGGTTAAGGGATCTAACCCAAAAAAATTATATTTGTGCTTAAATAACTACCAGTGTTGTGCAATGAGGCTTGACTTGCTGCTAGCTTGCTAATACTATCTCTCATCCTATAGTTTGGGGCTGAAGTGTGTGCCAAATCAGAACCTTTGAGCTCACTATCGCCCTCTGCCGTGAGGCAAGAGGTTTCCGTGCCTCACTCTGCATCTGTGGACACTCAGCTTGGCAATACGTTACTATACATACTAATTATAGAGATTATATTCATAATACAATCCGAAAATTCAATGATTTTGAAAAAGAAAATATGAAATAACAGTAAATATGATCAATTTATATATTTTCTATTTATGTTTTAAGAATGCACAAGCCACCCCTGACTGCACGTCTTGATTTTCCCATAGCCCTCACCTCTGCCTACTCGTTTGGCTCGAGCTGCTGCTCGTTTCCTGATTGGTTCCTCTCTATTTAAACTCAGTACTCTCATTCACTCCTTGTCAGTCCGTCAGCGAACTTCCGCACATGCAAGGCAAGCACTTTTTGACTCTGACTCCTGTCATTACCATCCTGTCCTGTACCCTGCTCGTCTGCCCCTGGCTTCTCTATCGTCTTCATCTAACTGACTTGATTCCTCCCTCCGACCACGCTTCAATCTCCAATCCCGACTGCCCGACTTGTTTCCGCCCACTGACCACGTTCCGTTCTCCCGTCCCGGCTGCCCGACTTGTTTCCGTCCTCTGACCACGTTCTGATCTCCCGTCCCGGCTGCCCGACTTGTTTCTATCCACTGACCACGCCCCGATCGCCCGTCCCGGCTGCCCGACTTGTTTCCGTCTTCCG
Organism: Urocampus carinirostris; assembly: GCF_059441175.1. Taxonomy (NCBI): domain Eukaryota; kingdom Metazoa; phylum Chordata; class Actinopteri; order Syngnathiformes; family Syngnathidae; genus Urocampus; species Urocampus carinirostris. Next base: position 32,840,333 of record NC_142358.1, read on the forward strand.
ACCATGCTCTGATCTCGAGGGCTTCCTGCATTTCCTGCCCAGCGAGCACCGGATCGCTGGCTTTTGTTTTCCCACGCCTGACTTCTTCGCTTCCTAAATAAAGCTCTGTGTGAAACGTTACGCGTTTGGTCTACCATCTGTTCTGGTTCTGACACGTCTCTGTTATTCATTCAGTTTGTAAACTGGCCACGGCATAATACAAGATATAATAATACAATTATGGTTGGCATCCAAATAGTAAAACTAAAAGACAATAATAAAAAGGAGCCAACCCCAGCTGCAACTCATATTTCCATCAACGAGCAATGAACAGTTTTAATTTCATTTAACAAATGGATGTTTATGGAAATGAAAATCCAAGCTCTAGTTCGAGATCCAAGAAGAAATCCACCGGTTTGAGAGTTTTTCCATTCTGGCCCTGGTGCTGTGAAATGCTCTACCCGCGAAGAATCGATCAGCCTCCTCAGTGGAAATGCTTAAATCATACGAATATTCTATAGCTTATGAAATATATTGACATCAGGAATCTGTCAACTAAACATTCTGTCATAAACTACATTTCAGTTTGATGATGTGGTGCAATCGTAGTTTGTAGTTTGTCCTGCACTTTGAGACATCTCGTGATTAAGGGCTATACAAACAAACATGACTTCTAATGAGTGTGCTCTTTCTTTGTGTGTGTATTGCAGGACAAAGATATGTCATCTCACCTACAGGAGCCTTGTACATATTGGACGTCCTGCCTGAAGATGGGTTGAATAACTACCGGTGCACCACACGTCACCGCTACACGGGAGAGACCCGACAGAGCAACAGTGCACGTCTCATTGTGTCAGGTTTGTATTTATATATACATGCTGTATCTCTGATGCCGCAATAATTTGTGCATTAACTTGTTAGACACACGAGTCAAAAGTGTGGACGCTGTAATTTCCCTTGATATAATTCGAACAAAGTCGAAAACGCAAACTAGGGTATTGTTGCAATGTTGAATTGGCCACTATCTACAGCAGGCAAGTCCAAAGTCAGGCCCACGGGCCAGATACGGCCTGTGATCAAATTTTTACTGGCCCACGGCCTCAGTCATAAAATTAATAATATGTGGCTCGCCAGTAATATTGACAGCATTAAAAATACAATCGTAAAAAGAAAAAAAATCACCATTTCACCAGAGAGTGGCAGTAGCACTTTTGCCACCGTCTCCATTTACGACATGGCGACTGTAAATAAAAAAGGAAAGTTGAGTAAGAGGGCCGCCGCTTCCATGACAAGTGGAAATTGGAGTATTTTGTTTTTTTAACAAAATCCGAATCAACTGCGCTTCCGGAATTTAATATGGGTGCGCACACGTTATTGTGCTTTGGAGCTCGAGTCAAGAGAACTTAAAACGTTAGTGTGTGTTAAGCAAGGCGAAACACCACCAGTAAGTCCTTTATTTTGCTACAGTTTGACTGTTGTTATTATTTCTGTGAGGACATGTTGGTTTTTGTTACTATAAGCCCTTTAACATCGCTGTCTGTGTGATCGCTGTTTTAGTTCAGTTTCGCGTTTTTCAAATACGTAGACTCAGTGGGGTTACATGACCGCACTTCGGCAGTACAATGATTTATGGGTATTGTAGTTGTTCTGTTCAAACGTTTGTGGGGAGTTAGGATAGTGAATGTTGTTCTAAAGTATATACAATTTAACTACTTTATTGTTTATTTGGTACTTGAAATGTAAGTAAAGTAAATTATGTTTATTGTATTGTATGTTTATAACATTGAGGTTTTTGAGTTTTTCCTTGCCCTCATGGAGGTTTTAGATCAGGGGATGGTGTCATAATTGTCTGTGGTTTGCAATAATCTGTAGTGTCTGCAGCCCTTTGAGACTCTTTGTGATTAAGGGCTATACAAATACACATGACTTGACTTGACCTGACTACCTGAATGACTGAATGGTTTTAGTGGATTCAATCAAGGAAATTAAACCTACAGCAAGAGTTGCAACTCTGATTTCGTTTCCATGGCACCCCTTTTGGTGGGAAGCAATAAAAAGAACCAATACCGCGAGTCAAATGAAAATTCTACAAAGGCGAGCTACGAGGTCAAAACACTGATTTGCCAAACACGGCAAACCGTGAATTTATTAAAGACTGTGTCAGGAAAAAGTTTGAGAAAATTCGATCAGCCCTCACACATTTTAAGCTTAGCAAATCCGTCTCACTTCCTGAAAAGTTTGGACACCCCTGATCTACAGTATTTGTAGGAGTTGTTTATTTATATCCATTTTATTATTTTAGTCATGTATAACCTATTCAATCATTAAGTCAGAATTATTTAACGTATTTGTTTATTCTGTCATAACTATTGGGATTTTGATTTGGTTGTTTTTTTTCCGCTGCTCCATTACATCAGCCATGTTTTATTTTGTTGTTGGACGTAGCTTGGGTTCTTCATATAATTTCCTGTTAAAGCCGTGGATTTCCCAATCTAGCTTACTCTCGATTTTGTTTTTACTCAGCATTAGGAATGCCCTCCCGATACAAAAGTAATTGACAGCTATTTTGACTTTGCACTCAGGAATCGTGACTGTCTTTATATTTGCTCGGAACATGTTGTGATATAACTTTGAAGAAACTACTTATCTCAGGTTTTATTTTGACCCTCTCGCCGCCCGGATACAAAACAAACACGCACAGGAAGAAGGGGTTTTCTTTTTGTATAAAAGCCATGCATAAGAAGCACAAGTAGGTTTTTTACGGCTAATACGTTTTGGGAAAGCTACCTCTCAGCACAAAATACTAAATGCTACCAGGAAAAATGGTGTCCTAAAAGAAGACAAAACGAGCTATCCGTACAGTGAAAACCATTTTTTTGCCATTAAATAAATGCTCTTTAGGGTAGAAAGAAACACTTTTTTTATGGAATTATAAAATTATGTTCATTTTAAGTCACTCTGGTGTGTGCATCAGAGGAATACCCAACCAATAGGAACCAAATTCCCATAATCCTGAAAAAAGGACTATCCTTATCCTCGAGTGCCACATCTATTGTATTTTTTTCCATTGTGAATTTTGGGTTTCTGCCAATTTTCATCATCATTGCATTGAAAATCAACATTTTCTTTCGTGCTGGAAAACGTTCAGGGAACCCTGTTTTAAACTACTATCTGCACCTATGGAAGTCAATACATGTGATACTAGTTTCACTCACCAATTATTAACGTTAACACTGAAAGTACTTGCTTCCAGACCCCACGAATGCCGAGCCGGGCATCTTGGACGGCTTCGACCACCGGGACGTGATGATAAATCATCGGGTAGAGCTGCCCTGCAAAGCATCCGGCTACCCGTTCCCCAAGTACCGCTGGCTCAAGGACAACAGCCCGTTGGAGCCAGACAGTCGCTTTCGCCAGACCATCACAGGTTTGCTGATTGAAAGCACGCAGGCCAGCGATTCTGGGACATACGTTTGCGAAGTTTGGAACAGCTACGGCAACGCTGAAGTCATGGGTCACCTCCATGTCAGACGTGAGGATTTTCGTTCTCCCGGTTTTTAGCATAAAATATTGAGTAATATACCATACACTTCCGTTGTTTTGTCTCCTCAGAACCCTTAAAGGCAATGGTCAGCCCTCGAAAGGTGAAAGGCAGCGTGGGTAGCAAAGTTTCTCTCTCCTGCAGCGTGAGCGGATCTGACGAATACGAGTTATCGTGGTACCGTAATGGGGAGATCATCTACCCCGGCAACAATGTCCGTTTTACCGGTCTTAATCGGGAGAATCTCATCATGGAGGGGATGTCAAAGAGCGATGGCGGGGCCTATCAGTGCTTCGCCAGGAAGGGCAAAATGTCCGCGCAGGACTTTGTGCAAGTCATCCTTGAAGGTAAATGTGTAGCTAGCCTCCACACACACACACACACAGAATCAGATCTGAGCAATCAATACAGGGTTTAGGTATTAATAGCATTGTGCTGTGACTCTCTGCTACGGACCACCATTAGTATCATTATCTCCGACTCCACTAACACGTACAAATGCTCATGCACGTAATTTGGAGGTTGCCGTGGCAGTGTTGCTCAGGCAACAGGATCCTCCAGCTATAAAAAGAACATATCGATCACCTATAATCACGTGCAGCAGACACACATAATTGGAAAATAATTGATGGCAAATATACCAAAAGGCAGCCAATCTCTTTGTATAAGACTTCCAGGATGAGCATGGGCACCATCATGTTCCAAACAAAATTTAGACTAAAGAAATATTATGTGTATATGATGATACTATTTATAATAATTACTCTCACTCAAACAAAATCTCTGAGCCTTTTTTTCTGTGCACAGAATGATATTTTCTTCGTTTTGGCAGGTTTGTTTCTCGAGCACAGATAAAATGAGGCATTTTGCATAAGTTTTGGTTGCAACTATACTCACCAAACAGATCTCACTTAATGCCTATGTATCGATCAAAACCACTAAAGTGAGACTCCGTGCATCACAAGACCTGGTTGGACCTGTATTTTTGAGTTAATAATTTTTCTGTAGAACATAGGAGCATGTATCCTTTTTTTCACTGTGAGTTGTTTGGGATGAAGGCGAAAATCCGATTGGCTCAACCAACACCGTTATTCACACCTTTGTTATGCTACAGGGGCCTTCAAGATGTATGTGTTAAGGTCCCCGGAGAGATTTCTGAGCTACATGCATAGACCAGAATTCCCACAAAAAGAAGAAGAAGATACAATATGAAATGAAATGAAAATGATCTGCATTTGCATTTATATAGCGTTTTTCAAGTCAATGAAGACTTCCCAAAGCGCTTTACAATGTGCTTCACATTTACCAATAGCGGCCGTGCAGCCATGTAAGGCCCTAACCTGCTTATTGGGGGCATGAGGGGTTCAGTGTCTTACCCAAGGACACTTCGACATGTAACACGGAGGAGCCGGGATTCGAACTGCGATCTCTTGATCCCAAGACGAGCGCTCTACCCCTCCAGGATAAACACGTAAAAAATAAAATGAAAAAGAATGTCAGGATAAATAGGCAAAAATATTTACTAAGTAGTGCTTGTAGAGTGGAATATACAAATGCATCGTAAATATCGTGCAATGAAAGTTAGGGAATTGTGACAATAGAAAAGTATTGCATTTAGAAGTAAAAGCATTTAGCAGCAACAAAAATCCCAAATAGGTCAATAAATCAATGAATTCCCATTTTCTATTCTATACCCATGTTTTCAATACAACTGGCAATCTAACTATGTTTCAGTCTTTCGTGCTTGTTAAGGGTGGTGATGACTCTGGAGAAGAAACAATTTAGTCCTTGTTTTAAGGGGACCATAGTGCCTAGCACATGCCAACAGATCAAAAAGATGGAGGCCAGGGTGAGAAGAGTCTTTAACAATGTTGTTGGGGCTATTGCAGTGTCACAAGCCGTCAATGCCCTCCACACAGGGCATAGCAGCCAATTATTTTGTGAGCTGTGTTTATGACTCAGTAAGCTTTTTTGTTTACTACTGCGCTCCCAGAATGCCAGAATGCTCTCCACTGTGGCGTATATATATATATATATATATATATATATATATATATATATATATATATATATATATATATATATATATATATACACACTCGCAGGAAAATGTTCTGTCTGTTCTTAGTTGTTGGAATTTGTCTCACCAATGTGGCACAATTAAAAAATGCAGTTGTAGGTAGGACAATGAGAAGTTCATGGGCATTCTACTTTGTTGAGACGGTGGTTTGTCGAAACTTGTGCATAAGAAATAATTGCATTGATCAAGGTGTTAGTTCCGATAGAAGATTGGATTCGGATTCTTGGAGTGGTCCGTGGTACCTAATTTGGCCGCCTGAGGGTGTTCGAGACCCTGCAAAAGCACCCCCCATGAAAGCAAAAGTTTATCGATTTTGGGGGAATTTATTGGGAGTATCTTGACATGTAACCTAGTTAAAGTTAAGGACACTCATGGATGTCTGAAGTAGTAGCCTACTGTGTAATCCAACACGAGAATCGGTTCAGCCGTTTCAAAGCCTATGAGTCACAGACAAACACACACAGACTTAAATCAAGATTTTTTCATAGTTTAAATTTAGATATCCTAGTAATCTAGTAGCAATGGTAAAAAGTGGTAAGTAGTTATCTGCAAAAATGGGTTTGATCACGGCTTCGAGATTACGCCAGGCTTACCCCTAATGTTTAATTCATCAGCCTATACCCATTTTGCCTTGTCATCCCCCACAGACGGCACGCCAAAGATCCTCTCCTCCTTCAGCGAAAAGGTGGTGAACCCGAACGAGCCCGTCTTTCTGGCGTGCAACGTGAAGGGCACGCCGCCGCCCCGCTGCATGTGGACGCTGGACGACGACCCGGTCATCAAAGACACGCACCATCATCTTGGACACTACGAGACGCACGAGGGCCACGTGGTCAGCCAGCTCAACGTGACCCACACTCAGGTGCAGGACGGCGGCGTGTACCGGTGCACCTGCAGCAACTCGGCCGGCCTTGTGTTCCACCAGGCTCGAATAAACGTAAGAGGTGCTTGTCAATTCAGCTCCTCCAAGAACAACAATACACATACTTGTCTGTCTTTCCGTATGTCTGTCTGTCAGGGTGAATGCTGCACACGTCTGAATGGTGTCTGAGAATGAACAGTTTAGGCAGTTGAAGTTTATTATTTTTTAGACACTAATTTGTTAATTTTAATTGATTTTTTTCAGCATAATTTCAGCATCGTGCCTTTTCGGCACGCTTGTTTTTATTGTTATTAAATGAGTCTTTCTCCGTAAAATCTGTGTATTGTTTTCCAAATTATACACAGGGTTGGGTACGGTTACTTTTACTTTCAATTATTTTTGGCTTTCTCCAATACCAAATATGCTAATAAAAGACAAAAGAAACTAAATATGTGTCAAAGTTAAAACTTATATAAACTCTATGTTGGCAGAATTACTCAAATAAAAACAAGCATTAAGGTAAATAAATTTCCCAAGCGGAAGAGCACTGTCCGGTGGCCCATCCGGGCCACGACCTTGGCAGCATTCCCCCCTCCCGTGTGTGTAGTTAACTTAATTCACACAGGAAACAGAAAAACACACTGGAAATGCGACTTCAAAATAAAAGAGTACAAGACTGATAAACGTACAAGAGATGCAATTAGACTGATTATTGAAACGTTACTTCATGTGTGTGTGTGTGTGTGTGTGAAAGATTGATTTTATATTTAGGAATATAAAAACAAGTTATATTCACACAGTGAATTCTGAGAAATGTTACAACCAAAACGACCAACCTATCAATATGAATAAAATTATGACTCACAACACGTGGTAAGCTTTCTCTCCTGGCTTTGATCTCTTTGATCTCCGGCAAAACTAACATAAAATGCGACAGAAAAAAAAGAAAATAAATCCAAACAGCTTGCCAACATCATTTTTGCCGTTCCATGTATTCCGTTACTCCCCAAGCCTGCACAAAATGTAGTAATTTTATTCATATTCAGTTTCTTTTGTCTTTTATTAGCATATTTGGAATTGGAGTAATCCAAAAGTATTTGAAAGTAATCCAGTTAAAGTAACCCTACCCAACCCTGATTATACAGTATATAAATAAATAGCCAGAGGAATATTCTTCTCTTTACATGAATGTATATGTGTTGTGGTTTTGTGTTCGATTACAAGGGCAGCCAATTCTACACTGCAAAAATACATTTTTACCCAATTGGCATAAAAATGAGGCTCATTTTGCATATAACGTACATATACAAGCGGAACAAACAGAAGCATATTTCTTCTGTTGCGGCCATTGCATAATAGCCGAAAATGTGGTCGTGTTATAGTATAATATGTGATTTGCTTAATACAGTGTTTCTCAAATAGTGAGGCACGCTCTCCTGACCCCTGTTAAGGGTGGTGCATGTGACCTCGGCCATTCCTTTTTTTTTTTTACTGTCCAAGAATAAAGTGCAATTGCGCCCCCACTACATTAGGGGGCCAAAGCGCTTGTGGTGGGAGTTTAATTAACATTGAGCTTTAGTGCTCTCCACAAAGTATGAATTGTTTGAATGAAATGTACCAAACACCCAAGTTAAACTATGAAAACAATACAGTCGCTGCACTACTTAAGAACGAGATCGTTCACAAGTTGAATTTGTTCGTAAGTTGCCTCAGTGCTATATTTTGTATGTTTAAGAAACTTGTATTGATTTGTACGAAAAAATAAACATTTAATAAAATAATATGCCCTATAAAGATAAATAAATTTAAGTTAATTTACTCTTGGAAGATGAGTTTAAAGAGTTAGGCAACTTCCTCCTTCGTAGTAGAAAGTGGACGGAAAAAGTAGTCCGACCATTTTCTCAACCGTATAAAGCTTTCTTATTCCACTTTTATTTCAAAAGAAACGGCTCGTCTCTTGTTTACACTTTACACACACCATATTAAATGGATGCACGAGATATTAAACAATAAAAATGTCAAAGTTCTTAGCACGCTGGAGATACAGTACAGTATGTTTACACACAAACTGGGAAGAGGAAGCGGATTTCTTCTTCGGAGTGGATGCTAGGTGTGCCAGACGCCGGTAGCGGTGTAAAGAAGCACTAGAGCAGTGTTTTTCAACTTTTTTTGAGCCAGGGCACGTTTTTTTTACAAAATTTTGCGGCACACCACTAATCAACCTTCTTTACCTTTCTTTCAAAAAACAAGATATCGATATCCAAATAAGAAAAAAATGATTCAAAATGAACAGCATTATCTGCCAAAGGTGTAAGAATGATCCTTTTTGCTGTATACAGTTTATTATTAAAATCTTCACTTTAAGCAACACAGAATGCTTTTCAGTCTTACGGAATATATTCCTCCATAATTTGAATTCTTTTTTCTAATACCAATTCTACATGTCCTATTGCTATCTTGGGCTCCAAAGGGAAAATAAAAGAGCCAAGTCAAATAAACCAAGATAATTCTGAAAGCTTTCTATGCCAAAACCATAAGATAGGCTGTTCTCTGTGTTGTATAATATTTTGTGAATAAAAATGTGAATGTTTTGTGTACACGTCACCGCAGCACAACTCTTTCAGCCGAACACCATGACAAATAAATGTCCTCATAAGGAGTTCTTTCTGAACCACTCTTGTTCTCAGGCCGGGCCAGCATCCGTTCCATGAAAAACGTGACCGCCGTGGCTGGAAGGGATGCCTTTATTCACTGCCGTGTGATCGGCTATCCTTACTATTCCATCAAGTGGTACAAAAACTCGGCCTTGTTGCCATTCAATCATAGACAGCGGGCCTTCGAAAACAACGGCACCTTGAGGCTCACCAATGTGCAGCAGGGAGATGCCGGAGAGTATAACTGCAAAGTGATGGTGCAACCCAACAAGATGGACTCCCAGAGTGTTCACCTTCGTGTCAGAGGTAAGTGCCTGGAAGTTTTTTGCCAAAACTTCTTCACGTAAAGGTCGCTGTGAGCATATATGCAGTTAGGCCCGGAAATCTTTGGACAGTGACTCATGTTTTGTTATTTTAGCTGCTCACATAAACACACTCCGAAATATGAAAAGAAATGAAATGATCTGCATTTATATAGCGCTTTTCAAGTCAATGACTTCCCAAAGCGCTTTACAATGTGCTTCACATTTCCCAATAGCGGCCGTGCAGCTATGTAAGGCGCTAACCTGCTTATTGGGGGTATTAGGGGTTCAGTGTCTTACCCAAGGACACTTCGACATGTAACACAGAGGAGCCGGGATTCGAACTGCGATCTCTTGATCCCAAGACGAGCGCTCTACCTCCTGAGCTACTGCCGCCCCACTACAATAATATGATTAACATGGGCTTAAAGTGCACAATTTCAGCTATTAATTTTTCATGACTTTCTTAGAAGTCTAAAGCAGAGCAAGGGTCTAGCAATGATAGCCCTTTACACTCTTTATAAACCAAAGGACTAAGAATGATCGGACGATTGACTCAGAGGGCTGTGATTGACTCAGAACGCTTCTCCCTTGTTAACCTGTCATCAAATAAATAATGAAAAGGTCAGAAGTTGATTGTAGGTGCGTGGTTTTGCATTTAGAAGCTGCGTTTAAAGGAACTCTCAATGGAGGTAAAGCAGAAGATCCTTAGACTAAAAAAATAATTCCATATTAGAGAGAAGCCAAATCAACAGTTTGGTACGTTCTAAGAAACAAATTAATGCACTGCTGAGGTTGGCAATCCGAAAAGGCTTGGGCATCCAACAAAAATACTATGTTGACAGAAGATTGCCGAATACTCTCCATGGTAAAGAAAAACCTGTACACATCTATTGAAGTGAAGTACACCCTCCAGGAATTGGGTTGATCAGTTTCTAAGTCTACAATGGAAGTAAATACAGAGGGTTAACTACTAGATGTAACCCATTCATCAGTCCCAGAAATAGACAGGCTAGACTTGACTTTGCCAAAACAACACCTCAACAAGCCAGCTCAGTTGTGGAAAATGTTCTATAGACGGATGAGACGAAGACAAACTTGTACCAGAATGATTCAAAGGAGAACATTTTGAAAAAAAGGGAAAAGCGCATGATCCAAAGCACATCTGTGAAACATGGTGGAAACAGTGTGATAGTATTCTCCATGCATGGCTTCCAGGGGTGCTGGTCACTTGTGTTTACTGATGACAACAGATAAAAGTAGACGGATGAATTCTGAAGTATTTTCTGCTCGGATTTAGGAAATTGCTTCAAAATGGGACAAAACAATAGGACTAAAAGATCAAGAATTATTTCACGGTTCACAAATCCCTTATCTGCCTGGTTTGCCAGGGCACTGTGGACGCAAGATAGCTTTCCTCACTACCAATTGTTCCTGGCCTGATCTGGGCCGTGGAAAAGTTGGTACCAGTCCATTCCTTGAAGTTGTCGGCCATGCACTTTTTTGGTTCTCCTCTTCTCTTGCCCCATTGGACTGTGCCCTAGAGAATGGTCTTGACCAGTCCTTATGATATTGCGACGTGACTGTACCACAGCAGTTTTGGTCCGGACAGTTGACAGTAGTTCTTCATTGGGTCCAATAAGCCCTCTAATGGTGTTGTGCACCGTTTCGTTTGTCACACAGGCTGTTGTTACTGATGCCTACAAGATTCCTGTGGCATTACATCTCCATGGTCTCCTTTTTCCTTTCCATCTTTGCAGTGGGAGTCCATGTATCGCAGGCATAGGGAAAGATGGAAGTAGCCATCGCTTGAATGAGTCTGATTTTTGATTTCACAGCTTTTTTCTTGTCGCTTCAGACTTATGTTAAATTAGGATGTGGTTACCCTTACCTAAGTGCATCAAAGCCGACGGATAAACAAATAAGCTCATACAGGAAGCCAAGTCGCTCTGTAAAAAGATTTCATTTCCATCTGAGACTTATAAATGAGTCTACCTGCTATTTGTCAGTTCATCAGGCTAGCTAATGAAGACTGTATCTGTGCTAATGATATCACTGCGCCGATATCTCTCGAGCCGTAATTGGAAAGACGGAGGAGGGTTTCCCCATTATGCTCCATTTCCTTCCGTCTGATCAGTGCGCGAGGATGCCGCCGCCGCGGAATTACACTTTGTCATCAAGTGAGCAGAACAGAGGGATAAGCGAAACAAGTGAGAACGCAAGAGAGGTTGACGATACGAAGCAGCGCTTCCCAGCGGTGTCACGCTGGGCGAGCCGACGCGTCTGTTAATTTCAGCCCCGATCGTGTCGAAAACGCGGTCTTTGGGGATGCCGGGAGTCCATTATCTCCACTTTGCGGAGAATTAAATAAGCGGCTAAAGTGCTGCTTATTTTCGCAGTTATTTTATCTCACTGGACACTGAAGCACGGTTGACTTACACGATTGCTGAGGGTTTCCGAGAGAAACATTAAATACAGTTTAGCACATAACTGGCGTATTATGTTAGCCGGTTGCTTTGTAACCTTAATTTCCCGCACTATTCTTGTCACTGTTGATCGATGTGCGAACCACCCACATAGGAGTGTGGGATTTTTAATTATGGTCCAGAATGGGCCTTCTTAATCACTATAATCATTTAAATGTGCAGCCCTTTTGGCAACCTATGTTTTGCACATAAAATAATAAATATAGTAGATGATTGGTAGAAAGTTGCACTTTTAAAAAAAGGAGTGCAGTATTGATTCGGTTGCTACTTTCAAATTACAATCATGCATGCCCCATATACAGTATACTGTAAAGCAGGAGTGTCCAAACTATGGCTCTCAAGATGTTTGTGGCCCGTGACATATACAAAAATGACACCTAAAGGGACAGTGTTTATTATTTAGTACCTTTTAGTGGTAAACAACTCTTCATTCATATAAAAAACAATACTGCTGTAAGCAGGGTTGTGTAGGGTTACTTTAACTTCATTACTTTCAATTACTTTTGGATTACTCCAATACCAAATATGCTACCATACCATTAAACCGCTGATGTTCAAGTATTTACCTGAGCAGAACACACGGGAAATGACTTATTTCATAGCTATTTCTGTATGCCTTGCATGTATTCACTATGGAATCGCATACAGACTTCTGTAAGCTTTTAGATCAGCACTGGTGTATGGGGATACTCCATTCACGATAAAGTGGTACGGATCGTGTGGACTGAAGTCAGGCACACAATTTGTGAATATGTCAGGAGGAAGACCGTATTTCTCGTGAGCTAGCATTGCTAATAGTATCCTCAGTTTCTTTAAATTGAACATTTTGTGCTTTCCGACAAGGTGAGCAGGGTTGGGTAGGATTACTTTAACTGGATTACTTTCAATTACTTTTGGATTACTCCAATACCAAATATGCTAATAAAAGACAAAATAAACTAAATATGAATAAAGTTTTGACTCACAACACGTGGTAAGCTTTCTCTCCTGGCTTTGATCTCTTTGATCTCCGTCAAAACTAACAAAGGATGCGACAGACACAAAATGGAAATAAATCCAAACAGCTTGCCAACATCATTTTTGCCGTTCCATGTATTCCGTTACTCCCCAAGCCTGCACAAAATTTAGTAATTTTATTCATATTTAGTTTATTTTGTCTTTTATTAGCATATTTGGTATTGGAGTAATCCAAAAGTAATTGAAAGTAATCAAGTTAAAGTAACCCTACCCAACCCTCGCTGTAAGTAATAACAAAAAATATATGACCTATCAGGCAATCAGGTTGAGAATTTGCATTTATTTGATCTAAAATGAGGCTCACTTGGAGGGAGCAGACATTTTGTTTGTTATCTTCTGCTACAGGTGAACACAAAAATAAAATAATAACAACGTCACAAAACTTCACAGCAAAAAGAGAGAAGACAAAACGGTGTTGTTTGGTCACTTTGTGTCACCATAGTTTGTATACTTCCTTGTGATTTGAAGCACACCCTCTTGGTTTGACCACTACAGGGACATCTAGTGGTCAAATAATGCACATTGTCCTTTTAACAAGAGTTAAAAAATGGTAGGTACTACAATCACACTCAACCACTCCTAATGTAAACTTCCTTTCCTCACATAAAAATCAATATGAGTTTTTACGACTATTGCAGAAATTATTTCACAATTTATTTTTAGAAATTTTTTATAATCAGGTATCATTCAATTCCCGAAGCAACAGTGTACATTTTCATGATTTGTATCAAGCCAGGTCAGATTTTGGAGAAAATCACATGGTTTTGTCTCTAATTTTGACAGTAACTTGATTTTAATCGTATTTGGCTGCAGGATCAAGTCAAATTGGGTGCTATACCAATTGCCAGCCCAAAATATTGCATTTCATCTAAGTCACTCTACAATGCACAAATAGAATGTGTCAACCCAAAGGATTGATATTACAGTATGAATGGATACAACATCACCATTTTTTATCCATCTCCAAATCGAGCCAATTATGGAGTTAGTGCTGAGGGCTAATGGCACCCAAGTTTTACAGACCACAGATAAGTCAAGTCAAGTCATGTTTATTTGTAAAGCCCTTAATCACAAAGAGTCTCAAAGGGCTGCACAGACCAGACCACAGATAATTGCAAACCACAGACTATTATGACAACATCCCCTGATCTAAAGCCTACACGAGGGCAAGGAAAAACCCAAAAACCTCAACATGAGGAAAATGAAGAAACCTTGAGAAGGCACCGCACATGAGGTAATACCCCTTCCATGATGACCAGGCTTCAATGGATGTTGCAATAACAAATAATACACAGATGCTGTCAACATAAAATATAGGTTATTCATAGATACATAGATAGATAGATAGATAGATAGATAGATAGATAGATAGATAGATAGATAGATAGATAGATAGATAGATAGATAGATACTTTATTCATCCCCTAAGGGAAATTCACATTTCCAGCAGCATCCCTGAGCTGAGAACAATAGAATAATAAAGCCAAAAGAATACAATATACAAATACCCAGTGTGACGTGCAAATGCCCACTTTAGCATGTTATATAGAGTAACTAAATAGTGCTACACAGAACACATAATGCAGTAAGATTCGGTAATATCCAATGTAGGTGGTGTGGTTTAATGTGGGCCTTTACTCTGCCGTGTGGAGTTAAAGAGCCTCATGGCATGAGGAAGAAAAGATCTCTTCAGTCTGTCCGTAGTACAAGACAGTGACAGCAGTCTGTCACTGAAACTGCTCTTCTGTCCGGAGATAATGCTGTGAAGCGGATGCGATGGATTGTCCATGATTGACCTCAGCTTTTTCAGTGCCTGTCTCTCAGCTACTGTTGTTAGGCTGTCCAGCTCTTTGCCCACAACAGAGCTCGCTTTCCTAGCCAGTTTATTGAGACGAGAGGCATCCTTCTTCTTGACGCTGCCTCCCCAACACGCTGCCGCATAGAAGAGGGCGCTTGCCACTACTGTCTCATAGAATATTTTCAGGAGCTTTTTGCAGATGTTGAAGGAGGCCAGCCTTCTGAGGAAGTAAAGTCGGCTTTGCCCTTTCCTACATAGAGCTTCTGTGTTGGCAGTCCAGTCCAGTTTGTTGTCCAGCTGCACACCCAGGTATTTGTAGGTCTGGACAAATTCTACACATTCTCCCTTGATGGTTACAGGAACCGGGTGAGTTCTGGTTCTCCTGAAGTCCACCACCATCTCTCTGGTCTTGGTGGTGTTTAGGTGCAGGTGGTTTGCGTCGCTCCATCGGACAAAGTCCTGAATCAATTTCCTGTACTCCTCCTCCTGCCCGTTTCTGATACATCCCACGATCGCAGTGTCATCTGCAAACTTTTGCACATGGCAGGACTCAGAGTTGTACTTAAAGTCCGATGTATATAGAATGAATAGGAACGGAGAGAGAACGGTCCCCTGCGGAGATCCTGTGCTGCTAACCACGGTGTCCGATGTACAGCCCCCCTGTTTCACATACTGCGGTCTGCCTGTCAGGTAGTCAGTAATCCATTCTACAAGGTGTGAGCTAACTCCCATCTCTGTCAATTTCCTACTCAGTAGCAGAGGCTGTATGGTATTGAAATAGAATAGAATATATATGCTATAAATGCAATAGAATAGAAGTGTGTTATAAGCCTAGATTTAAACAGGTCCACTGAGGTTGCAAAAGCATTCCACAGCACTGGGGCCCGAAAAGAGAACACTCTCGAACTTGCGGATCTCTTCTTGGCTCTTGGGATCAACCAGGATTTTCAGAGTGAAGGCTCCGGACCGAAAAAATAGGGCAATATTTAATCTGAAAGATATGAGGGAGCAAGTCCATGCATAGTTTTGTATACTACCAACATAACCTTAAAATCACATCTTAAGCTAACAGGGAGCCAATGCAGGTTAGCTAAAATCGGGGTATTGTGATCAAACTTTCTTGATAACAACAAATAGCGTTTTTTGCCGTTTTCTAAAGCAGAGCCATGGTGGTTTATTTGTAACTGTGATGTAATCTTCTCAAACTGACCTCCCCCAGAGATGGATTCAAAAGAATTGGGTGGATATTGCTTCATAACTCATTTTTAATCTCAAAATGCTAGGCCTTATACAAGTAAAGGCCCATTTATCATAATATTGTCATGAAATTATTTTGGCGGATGAATGCTTTGGTCGAGTTTTAGTGAAAGAAGCTGTACGGAATTTGAAACTTTTTTACTCGCTACAGTGTCTCCTGACTTGTGTCATCATTGCAGCCATAGTCAGCTTGTTCATGATGCACTTTTTCATCTTTCATTGGGGTTTGGTGCCACGTTTGGATTCTACTTGAAGCATTCCTTCCCTTACTTTCACAATGTTATGCCACACTACTAAATGGAAAGTAAACAAATCCACAGGGACGAGCAATACGTGACTCTCCAGCACTCCCACTCAATGTTTTCCACCCTGATCAGCTTTGCTTGTCCCACCGTTATTCCATTTTTTGGTATGTCATCCCGAAAAAAAACTGTTGTGGCTATTAATTTAAAATAAACGTCAACACTTCGATACAGAGGGTTTTTAATTGAAATCAATTTTGATGACGTATAAGGAAACCTCATACAGACTGTCCATTGCTATACTAACTACAGTTCCTTTGGGTACATCATAAGTCTTTAGGCTGCTTTTATAAAGACCCTGAAGTAGGCAACCAAGGAAGTGAATTAAATATCACAATTCAAAGTCATGCATGTTTTTTTTATTGTGCAAAGATATAATGTTCTGGATCGAGCACGAAAAGCAATTACTCGGGAAAACTTTTCTTTTCAGGTTCTTTCTGTTCCCTCCATGACCTTTTCAAAAGCATTGTAGTTAGAAAATTACAGGATGTCATTGAAATTTGAACGCTCTTCCTTTGTGTATACACTCTTTCCACTTATGTCTCCAGTGCCTCCCTACATTCAGCCCTTTGAGTTTCAGCGATTTACCATCGGACAACGAGTATTCATCCCCTGCGTGGTCATGTCAGGCGACCGGCCTCTGGACATCACTTGGCAGAAAGATGGCCGACCTATACCGATTAGCTTGGGCGTGACGGTGGATAATATCGATTTCACCAGTTCCTTAAGAATATCCAACCTGACTCCTGACCACAACGGCAACTACACGTGCATTGCCCGCAATGAGGCGGCTGCTGTGGAGCACCAGAGTCAGCTCATTGTTCGAGGTAAGGCCAATTCCAACAGTTGATATATATACGTGTTTATATATATATATATATATATATATATATATATATATATATATATATATATATATATATATATATATATATATATATATATATATATATGTGTGTTTGTACGTGTGCATACTGTATTTTCCATACCATATCATGAGGCGCACCCACAAATAAGTCTTTTGTGATATACACAATGTTTCAAAAATATTTTGTGTCCTTGGAGATGTACCGTATTTTCCGCACTATAAGGTGCACCGGGTTATAGGGCGCACCCCCAAAAAAGAGTTTTGGTCCTATATTTTCCATACATAAGGCGCACCGGATTATAAGGCGCTACAATGGCAACGTCGACAAAACAGTCAGATAGTTCAGTCAAACTTATTACCCCCTTAACATTCCGAAAGCTTGCAAAGAAGCAAATACGTGTCGTAGACACGTGCGGATGCGGTGTCCGTACGATGTCACCAAACAAACATTTCTTAGTTTCCATTTTATTTTTGGACAGCAAAGTAAGAATTTTATTGTGCAGGGATATGGGGTTTCTTTACTGTGCATATGACAATAAACACTTTGAATTGAATTTAGTTTAAAAATAGACTCATCACAGAAACATCAAGATCGTTCTAAAACAAGATACCGGGAAAATATAAATCCGCAAAGCTCACCTAAGTTCTCTTGCAGCCTTTACGTAACCATGGTCTTCTTAATACCGTGAGTGTAGTAAATCCAGGAGAGTAAAATATTTACAAATACAGAATAGTAAAACATGTTTTCTCTATGCCGTAGTGCAACCCAGCCTGTGATTCCCATTCATCTTTTTCGGCCAATTGCAGGCTTTGTTTCGCCCCTTTAGCCTATGCGAGCCTGTAAATTATAAAAAGGATCCGCCCTCTTTACCTCCAAATAACTTTAGCCAATAGTGACTGATTCAAATGATGATTGACACATTGGTTAGGAAATAAAACGCCGGTATATAAATCCCATAAATACACAGCGGACGACTTCGCCTTCGGGGGAAAATCGAGTCGGCGGCTGCTTGCTGTAGTTGCAAGACTTTGCGACTTAATATTGATCCATATATAAGGCCCACTGTATTATAAGGCGCATGGTCAGCTTCTGAAAAAAAAAAAAGGCTTTTAGGTGCGCCTTATTGTGCGGAAAATACAGTAAATATCCCAAGAACATGATGAAGTTAAACAATATTAAAAAAGGATAATGTCTAAGATCATACAATTTATTGTTCTAAATCCAAATAAGAAAATCAAAACCATGTTGATAATATGAACAATTTCACAAATGTTCAATGTGTGCACTGCCTGAGACATTCATGATTTGCCTGTGGCCCCTCGTTTGGCTCCAGCTGCTGTTCGTTTCCTGATTAGGTCCCCTCCTATTTAAACTCAGTACTCTCATTCACTCCTGGTCAGTCTGTCAGTGAACCTCCGCACATGCAGGGCAAGCATTTTTTGACTCTGGCTCCCCGTCTGTCTCGTCCTATCCTGTATCCTACTCATATGCCCCTGGCTTCTCGATCGTCTCCGGTTATCTGACTTGATTCATTCCTCCAACCACTCTCCGATCTCCCATTCCGGCTACATGACTTGATTCCTTTCTCTGACCACGCTCCGGTCTCCCATCCCGGCTGCCCAACTTGTTTCTGTCCACCGACCACGCTCCGATCTCCTGTCCCGGTTGCCTGACATGTTTCTGCCCTCTGACCACTAATGACTAATGTGTCAATGAGCTTTGGAATTCCAAGTTTTACATATGTCTAATGAGCAACAGTTTGGAGTTATTGAATTCACGTTGACTACTGTGTCAATGAGCTTTGGAATACCCAGTGTCAGGGGACGGGATCGGATCGGAGGCAGGAGGCAGGAAGGGAGAACTCATTTGCGTTAATGATCAGATACTTTTGTTAAGGAAATAAAAGTCGTCCAACATTCTGGGACAAAACAAAACAAAAACAGGCTTACAGGCAAACAGGAACTCAGACTAGGTATACTAACAAAACAGGCATTAACTCAGAACGGGCAAACACAGGTTTCATCCGAATCAAACAAAACAGGACAGAGCAAAACAGAACAGAAAATGAAATGAACCAGCAACCCGCAATACCCACAACCCACCCTTAAGAAGCCCACACGCAAATTAGACGATCTGCTCCAGCCAGTGCCGAGGGGGCGGGACCAGCCGGTCGCCACGGCGACCATGCTGGACATGACACCCAGTTTTACATAAGACTTTGTCTGAATTAAAAACTAAAGCGAGCGGTGAAATAAATTATTGTTCCGCATCTAAAGAGGGATGTTTTTAGAATTTAAAAAGCAGACGCCATTTGAACCATATATAAGACGAATCTACTCTACTGTAGAGCTTAATTCCGGAGTTGCAAAAATAATCGACAGTGTTCTATAGATTACTCACTGCTTTTTTACTTGCATGTGTCCAGTTCCACCTCAGTTTGTGGTTCAGCCTGAGGACCAAGACGGGATCTACGGGAAAACCGTCACCCTAAACTGCTCTGCTGAAGGATACCCACCACCTACCATTGTATGGGAGCACTCCAAAGGTACAAAACACACCATTGAATTGCACTTTCACACCCTCATATCAGATGCCTGACAGCGAACACAAATGACCCATTTGGGGATAAGATATGAAAAAAATAAACAAATGAAAATAATTTTTTTTAAAAAAGATAATCACTTCTCTATGTAAAATGTCCTCTTTTCGACACGGTTGCCCATGGCGCCCAATTGTCCCCGCCCGTTTGACGCCAGCTGCGGTTCGTTGACTGATTGGCTTCCCTCCTATTTAAGCTCAGTGTTCTCACTCACCCTTTGTCAGTCCGTCAACGAACCTCTGCACCTGCAAGACGTGGGTTTTTACTCTGTCCGGTTTCCTGCTTTTGTTTTCTGTCCGGTATCGTTCCCGTCTATTTTGCCTGGCTATTTTGTAATATTCGTTTTCTGTTTGATATCGATCTCCAGCGCCTGGTAGCATTCCCGTCTAGTTTGTCCTGTTTAAGTCTTAAGTGATCTCGTAAGGTGAATTCCGAAGGCGTTATTTTTTAAGAGAGATCCTAATTTAGAAAAAAAAACAGATCCGGGGGGAAAGGAACAATAAGGCAGCCTGGCGCACAGGCAGGAAGGCAGCAGGTGAGTTCAACCACTTGAGTCGAGCACATGAAGCGAGGTCCCAGGTGCTTGCTAGCTCATCCATATAACCAAGGATGAAAGCTTTGTCAACAGAAAGACACCAACCAATTGGGGTTCGAGCAAGCGTGAGCATGTCTGTACGCGCTCGGTCCTATGATCAAAAAAACGAAATGTCTGTTTTTCGACCTTTGATGGGATTTGTGGGCGTGTATGGGTGTGTGTTTTTGTGTGGAAGTGATAGAGACAAACAACAAGACCTCATGCCTAAATACTACCATCTGACCATTTCTTATTAGTAACTCAGATGTCAGGCCTTAGTCAAAGATTTTCAATACTTTACTTAAAGAGTAATGGGAAATAATTGTTATTATACACACCTGACACCTATATAACAGCAGATATTTTCTCTTATGGATGATGCCAATCTAAACAATCCCCGAAAACATCAAAATATACAAAAATAAAATAAACAGATAATGAGGTAAAAAATTTCAACCATAACCAACCAAAAGGGCTTTTTGCACAGAGGTAGAGAATGCACGAGGCAACAATCTTTGACATCAGTATTTTAAAATAACCACAGAAACATGTTTCTATTGTCAGATTATGTCCTTCCTTTTAAATATTTTTTCTTACTTTATTGCTTTATATACAGTGGATCCTCGGTTCTCGACCATAATCCGTTCCAGAACCCTGTTCGAAAACCGATTTGTTCGATCACCGAAATCATATATGTAAAAATAAAAAAATCAGGTCGTTTACAAGTCATTTAGCACCCGGGTTTCCACAACAAGTGGTGAGCGGTTCATTGGAAAGGGGGCTACGTTCCAACACCCTGAATGTTGGGCTCCGTTCCAACACCCTGAATGTTTACCTTGAATGTTTAACGTAAACTAAGCTAGCTAGCTAACTAACGTAAGCTAACCCAGGCTAATCGTACGTTCGCGTTATCATAGTCTTCCGTACGAAAGATTACGCTAACATGAACGTGTAAAAATTTAAAAAAAGGATAGAGAAAAGAATTATGAATAGGATTTCTTACCTTTGTGGTGGTCAGCAGAAGGCGCAGGTGGACGTTGGTGCTATTATTTCTTTCTTAAATGCAATAGTTGTAGGCACTACTTTTCTTTTTTCACCTGTAGCAACTTTGCTGCTTGCACTGACTTTCTTCTGAGGCATAATTAAGGGCTAAAACACTTCGTACACCTATATTAAAAGCGAAAACAAAACGAAGCACGTCCGCACGCAATAACAGTTGGTCAGGAAAAGAGCGATCTACACCCATACGCCACTCAGCATCGCACCCTAGCGTACGCACTCACGCATTACCGGCGTTCGAACTCCGATTTTTTGACTGTACAGCGAAGCAAGAATTTCTCTGAATTTTTGGTCGGACTCCGATTTGTTCGAACTGAGAGGCGTTCGAAAACCGAGGTTCCACTGTATATGTATAAAGTAATGCTTAAATTTATAAAAGGATTTGCTCACAGGTGAGAATTAAACCAGAAAAAATCTACTTTTTTAAATTTTACGGCATTTAAAAAAGTAATATTATATTATGATTTTGAATTAACTTTTCCCAGCATTGTGCTGCGATTATTATGTCTATCTATCTATCTTTCTACCTTGGTCATTTTCCTCAAGAGGGGTGGCCAACAGCAAGACATACCCGTATACAAAAAGAAAAAGAAAAAAGGAAACACATCTAAAGTATTATGTAAAACAAAAATACAATTTACTCCTTTTATTATATTTGAACTGCCGTTTTGGGGGTTACATTGAGGGAAAAAAGCAAAATAAAATCTTCAAAATTATTTAACAGCGGAACATTTTTTTTCCTTTTTTCAAGTTGACTATTCTTCTTTTTAAGAAACAGTTTAAAATAGTTTTGGATAATTTCACTCAATGTTTAATTTTTTAATTCTTTTACTTGACAATTTTATTTTCACGGTGTAAAATCTTGAATCATTTGGGACGAAATATGTTTCCGCTGGAGTTGTTCGCAGTAAAGACCTGCAACCATTTGGGGCAAAAAGGCAAAATTAAAAACAAAAAAAACAAATATTTCAAATTATTCGACAAAAAAAGCCTTTCCTACTTGATTTTTTTCCCCCAATATTTCCATATATATTTTATTACTTTAACACCATGTTTATCTTGTTTTTTTCTTAAATATAATTAATAAGAATGTTTTGATTTTTTTTTTATATTGTTTTTGCGGGACATGAATCTTTTGTTAAATATTAGATTTAATTTGAGAACAAACATATGGGAGCATTTAAAATAAAATACAAAAAGAAACAAATATTTAAACTCATTTGACAATGAATAAAAACTGTCTTACTTGAAAAATGTATTATTTTTCTTTTTCTAATATTTTCATATATGTCTTATTATTTTAACACAATTTTTATTTTAAAGGTTGTTTGTTTTTATTTTAATAAAAATGTGTTTTTTATTTGTTTTTGTTTTTTGAGGGACATTCATTTTTTGTAAAATGGGAAGAAACATATGAGACTGGATACTGGCAAATGTCAGGAAATCACAACCTACGGTATATATTTTAACCAGAGTTTGTTAGCAGTAGAGACCTACAAGCATTTGGGGGGGAAAGCGAAAAAAAAAAAAAAGATAAAATCTTTTCAATTATTCGATGCTGAAAGTGTCAAGAACCGGAACAGGAGGAGGACCCAGATGCGTGACGTTTCTCACACAAGCTTTATTTTATGGGAAATGGGGCAGTCATGCACGTTAACCCAAATGCCAGTGATTCGGCGATCGTTGGGCGGAAGACGTAAGGCAGCAGTCTTGCGTGGAATGACAGGATGCCAGCGGCCGACGAGATCGATCCCAATTGCACGGGCAGATATCGGACAGATGGGGTCAATACCGGACAGGACAGGACGGACAGGATTGATATCAGGCACTGGAGACTGGAGTCCGATAATAAGCAGGACGAGATAGACGGAAACGATACTACACACTGGAGATCGAAATTAAACAGGACAAACTAGACGGGAATGCTACCAGACGCTGGAGATCGATATCAAACAGAAAACGAATATTACAAAATAGCCAGGCAAAATAGACGGTAATGATACCGGACAGAAAACAAAAGCAGGAAACCTAACAGAGTAAAAACCCACGTCTTGCAGGTGCAGAGGTTCGTTGATGGACTGACAAAGGGTGAGTGAGAGCACTAAGCTCAAACAGGGGGGAAGCCAATCAGTCAACGAGCCGCAGCTGGCGTCAAACGGGTGGGGCCAATTGGGCGCCATGGGCAACCGTGACAAAAAGAAGACATTTTACCTGGAAAAGTGATTATCTTTTTTTTTAGGGATTTTAATTTATTTATTTTTTTCATATTTTATCACCATGTTGATTTTTTTCATGGCATATAGTGCCTGTGTAAAACCTTACAATAAATGGTCATTTGGGAGGAATTATTATGGACTTGATTTCAGCAAATGCCAGGATTTTCCTATTGGCGCCTGTTTGACAAGGTGGTCAGGCTAGTATAGCATCTTGCAGTTGCGCTTGGCGAACTGAAAATTTGGCAGGAAGTCAATCCAAACCTTATGGTCACTATATCCGTTCTCAGGGCAAGTACTTACTGAAACTCGACGTCAAAAACTCTCGTTCATCCAAATTAGATGTCTTTAAACCTTAGGGTCCAATCCCCCTCATGAGTCTCTTCAGGTGGTTAGGCTTCTTTATACAGCAATATGAGTAGCTGAGAGCCAGATGAATCTCATCGCTCATCTCATCTCATTAGCTGAACCGCTTATCCTCAGTAGGGTCGCGGGGGTGCTGGAGCCCATCCTAGCAATCATCGGGCAGTGGGCAGGGGACACCCTGAACTGGTTGCCAGCCAATTGCAGGGCACACAGGGACAGACAACTCGCTCGCTCATTCACACCTAGGGACAATTTGGACCGGTCAATCCACCTGAAATGCATGCCTTTGGAATATTGGAGGAAACCGGAGTGCCCGGAGGAAAACCCACGCAAGCACGGGGAGAACATACAAACTCCGCACAGGAAGTCCGGTAGCTGGATTTGAACCCACGCAGGAGGTTCCCAAGACCTTAGAACTGTGCCGCACACGCGCTAACCACTGCGCCGCCGTGCTGCCCAGCCAGATGAATGTCCGTGGGAAATATGCAAGTGTAAGTAAAGGTCAGCTCCTATTAGCATAACAACCAGCTCCGATTAAGTGAGCATAATCCATAATTCAAGGCTCAGAGCCGGGGGAACAGAGACAGTCGCCACTTGACCCGTACTCACCAGGCTAGAATGCTTTTTAATTAAAAGGAACGAAAAAAAGAAAACACACAGCTTGCTAACTGGTCTGATCATTGCAACTTCAAGCAGCACTTTTATTATGCGATTTAGCTCAAATGCGTTTTATTGTGAAGGAGTGACTCTATTCCACACAGATTTTGTTTACTACGGTAGAATGTGTTCTTCCATAGGTGAACCATTCAGTTCAGCCCAAAATCTAGCCAATTGATGGATTTGGTAGAGCGTTAATTAAATGGAATCTATACAGGAGTGGCAGGCCGTGCATTTCACACCTTGTCCTTCAGTAGTGCAACGTCGGGCTAAAAAACAGTTACTGCAGCTACACCTGTGACACAAAAAGCATGAATCTCATAAAATTGCAATATTATTTAAGAATGCAGCCAAACAAAATCGATCTTCCTTTCTTTCCTCAAGAAGATGTCAATTATTATGGTGTGTCAGGACGAGAACAGAGACAGGACCCGCTTGCGTACGGGACAGGACAAACTAGACGGGAACAAAAACTGGACATATTAATAAACAGGACAAACATAGACGGGAACAATACCGGACAGGAAACGCAGGCGGGAAACTGGACAGAGTCAAAACCCACGTCATGCGGGGCAGAGGTTCGTTGACGGACTGACAAAGGGAAAGTGAGAGCACTGAGATTAAATCGAAGGGAAGCCAATCTGTCAAGGGATCGCAGCTGGCACCACATGCGCGGGGCCAATTGGGCGCCATGGCAACCGTGACTTCTTTGTAAATATCTCATGTCATAATGTGGTCACCCGCAGCTTGTACAAAATTATTTTTCTTTAATGAATGTAAAGTGTGCAGATTAAAACCAGGGGTGTCTCTTAATTAGTTTTTTCAAGTTGTGAATTGAATTTCTTGGTGAAATAGTTATATCTATAACCCAGTGATGTGCGGTGAGGTTTGTGTCTGGTAAGGCACAGGCAGATTTACAAATAAAGGAACTTATAATTTATCCATTATTTGTTTGAAAAAGCCAGAAAGCAGTGTATAAACTAGCATACAAAAAAGGTGTTATTGTGCTCCTTAACCTATGAATGAAGTCTATTCTCTGTTACTATTGAATAAAAGCATCAACAGTCCACGCAACGAGAAAACAAATTACTGGATGTCTTGACTTGCTGTTAGCATGCTAATGCTATCACTAATTCTATGGTTTGGGGTTGAGGTGTGCACCAAATCGGAATCCATGGTCTCACTATCACTCTCTGCCATGAGGCAAGAAAATCACATGCCTCACTCTACAGATGCACAGCAAAAGTAGTGTTACACACTGTTACAAAAATCCCACTTGTTTAAAAAATAAAATAAAAAAAGTCAGATGTGAAAGAGCTTTAACACCGAATATTTTTAATTTCCATGACGACCTCCCCTGACTGCTACAACCACTCATAAAAAACAATTGAAAGTCAAAGCTCACCCAAAGAAAGTATATAAATTGCTGGCATATCTGCAACCTTCATGTTAACATTTTTGACTTCAGACTATGCTAATAGTGTCTCTCTTAAAGCAACATGACAACATTTGAAGTCATTAACACGAGTAATTGTCCCGATGTCCCATCATCTTATACGCGAACAATAAATCCAGGGAGTTAACAACTCACACATGCATTTTAATCCTTGTCTAAATACAGTCAATGGGACTGGCCAAGCCTCACGTTGAGATTCTTCCTGTGCCGCCAATCTGCCGCCTTGTTCGACACGAGCATTACGTCCGCTCTGATTGCATCGCAACAGGAATCTCAAGCTCTCCATGCCGCGTTTGGCAGCTGTTGGCCGGTTTATGGATTTAGGCCCGGTGTTTAAAAAAAAAAAACGTGTTAGCAATCCTCCCCAAAGCTGACGGGCTTTGTCGTTAAATCTGTAAACACATGCTCTCAAATGGCAGTGTTCTCGTTTGCCCGCGTCCCTGCGTCCTAGACGCATTGTTTTTGCTGGGGACGCATCGTGTCAAATCAACGTGCGTCCCCGGGACGCAACTTTTTGAACACGAAATTGTCATTATCATTTTTTAACAAAGAAAGATTTACCGCACTCCAAACTTTTCTTCAGGCAGATCCGCCATTGTTGTTTTGGTATCGCGGTTCAAGTTTTCGTCTGCACGCCGATCTCGAGTTCGAGTTGTGTAGTGAAAGTCCGTCTCTTTTTAGAGAACCGGCTTTTTCGGCTCAACTCATTAAAGAGCCGGCTCTCAAACGGCTCACTTGCTTTGATGCATTATATTACGAATGATTATGTTGTATAAAGAAGTTAAGAAAAAAAGGAAGTATAAAAGGAGAAAATGAAAAAAGACAGGGTTGTGGTGATCCCTTTTAATCAGTATATTACCAACAATAATTTAATGCAGAAAATGAATTAATAATTTGAATAAGAAAATGTGTTATTCTACTTGATTATATTTGCATGTATTTTTTCCTTCTACAGTGAACGTCCAAGCGACTTCATTTTTGAACTTCTTTATAATAAACCTCATTCTTGTCGAGCAACTCAGTGTCTCACAACAAAACGTTCATTAACAATATATATGATATAAGGAAACACATGTACAATATAACATGTTAAACTACATAAATAAACATGTTTGGAAAAAAAAAAAGATTTTTTGGTATTTTGTAAGGGAAAATACGACAGTTTGTAAGGGCATGGAGCACACTAAATTTGGGGGACCCATAGATTTCTCTTTGGAGCCATAGATTTTTGAGCATGCGAATCCCCGGGACCCATCACTTTTCACAGGTAAAATGAACACTGAAATGGATGCGGCAACACAGTCCCGCTTGTCTTGGTTTGATGTTGTATGAATTGTATACGTAAGTTTTGTATGCATTCAATGGATATTATTTACAATATTTGTATTCCTTGAGGGTTATGACCAAGATAGATAGATAGATAGATAGATAGATAGATAGACTTCCACGTATGCAAACGACTCTGTCCACTTGTTCATTCTAAAACTCAAATGGAGCTTTTGAGGACAACCCCAATTATACAGTGCCATTCCTTACTGAAGACTGACTTTTGTGGCTTCGTGTCCCCCAGGTGCAGGCGTACCCCTCTTTCAGCCCATCCTGCTGAATAGCGGCTCTCGCATCCAGCAGCTGAGTAATGGTTCCTTGCTGATCAAACACGTGCTGGAGGACGACAACGGATTCTACTTGTGTAAGGTCAGCAACGACGTGGGCGCTGACGTCAGCAAGTCCATGTACCTCACTGTCAAAAGTAAGTCTGATTTGTGATGCATTTAGTGTCTGGGTGTTGCAAAATGTTCTGTTTTGAGAATAGGTTTTACAGTAGCTTATTTTTTTCCCTCTTGTAAAATGAAAAAAAAAATCCTTAACAAGAAGATATTCTAATGTATATCATCATACATTTTTCTTATTTAAAAAATATTTTTTGCTACATTTACAAAAATAAAACATGCCATGGATGAGCAGACTGCTCACCATGTTTGCCTCACAGTTCAGAGGTCCAGGTTTTAATTCAAGCTACCACCTGTGTGGAGTATACATGTTCTCCTCATGCCTGAGTGGGTTATTTACGGCCATTCTGGTTTCATTCTTCGTATAAAAACATGCATAGTAGGTCGATTGGTTGTTCTTAGTAATGATCGTTGTCCGTCTCTGGGTTACCTGTGATTGGCTGGTAACCAGTCGAGAGGGTCACCGGCCCACTACCCTCTGTCAAGACCAGAACAGAGACAGGAAGTTTTTGTTGGCATATTGAAATGTGTCACTCCATAGAGTTTTCCAGTTATATCCTTTCATTCCCAACTCCCTGTTTTATACCCGTTTTGACCCGGATGTTGATTCGAACACGCTTAGCAAAAAAGTGTTTCCTCTTTTATTCTATAGATGAGACTTTCGTTTTTTTTTTTAAAACGTTGTTTTTGTGTGTGAGGTTTTTTCTTGCATATTTGACCTTGGTGACCATCTGATGGCTAGCACACTTTTCAGAAAATGTATTGTCACTGTCAAAGAATAACAAAACTTTGTAGGAGCATCCAGTCATCCATTCACAGTTAAGAGAAAATGCAAACATCCATACATATTTCGAATAAATGGATGGATAGATAAAATGATAAAATAGATAAAAAACCCAAAAACCAAAGATAACCCAATATACCCATGAAAAGTAAAAGTGCAGATATGGTACCATTAAAAACTCATTATAATAAAACAGTCAATTTTCAAGTGCAATTGTGTCTAACTATCATTATTGTTAACTGAGAAATTATGATGGAAAGAAGTGGTGAGTAATGATTGTATACTGCAGTTTTTTAGGTTAGCATTCGGAGTATTAGCTTTTCCTAATGTCCAACCTACTCCCACATACCAAAGGATTGTGTGCCGCCTTAATCAAAGGGTTTAAATCAGGGGTGTCAACTTTTAACTCGGGGGCCACACGACAGAACAAACATTCTCTCGGGGGCCAGACTAGTAGATTAGAGAGAAAGAAAAAAAGAGAGAGGGAAAAAAATAAGAGAAAGAGAGGGGGGAAAATGAGAGAGGATGTGACAAAGAAAGAGAGAAGGAGAGATAGAGAGACATGGAGAAAAGAGAGAGAAAAGGAAAAAATGAAGAGCGAGCGAAAGAAGGTAAAAAGACACACAGAGTGAAATAGACACAGAGGAACAAAGAAAAAAAAGAGAGTGAAAGATAATGAGATAAAGGGTGAGATTGTCAGGACCAGAACGGAATCAGGACCCAATTGCGCAACGTTTACCACAAGTTTCAATGAGAGAAAGAGGAAGGGCTGCGCCCACGATCCGGTGTTCGCTGGGTGCGGGAGGCAAGTTGCTCTTGCACTTGGATTGTGATCCGAGTATGGAAGTGGATTTTCCGTAGTGAGCGATGGCGGTGTCAGGGATGGAAAACAGGTCGGTAGCCGGGACAGGAAGCGCAAAAAAAGTGGTCGGGGTCAGAAATGAGCCGTAAGCCAGGACGGGAGAGCAGACGTGGTCGGAATCAAAACAGGTCGCAGCTGGAGACAAACGGGAGCAAAAACGGGACTGGCGGTAGTCAGGGTAAAAAAAGGCTTGCCTTGTATAAACAGACGTTCGCAGATGGACTGATAACAGGGGAGTGACAGGACTGGGTTTAAATAGGGCCAGGGAGCCAATCAGAACCCGAAGCGGTTGGCGCCAAATGAGCGGGCACAGGTGATTCACATCGGTTATCATGACAGAATAAAAGGGAGGAAGAGAGTGAGAGTGAGATAGATAGATAGAAAGAAATACAAGTACAGCGTTTGTGAGAGGCACCTGGCTTTGGCAACATCAAGTGGGAATATTTCAACCTGCAGCTCATTTTTCTCTTGCACTTCACCAGGCCAGATTAAATCCCTTTTAGTGAGCCTGATCGGGCCCGACACCCCTGGTTTAAATTCTCTATCAGTGTAGATAAATCTTTGGATATTCCATAAAACTCCCAAGTAAGAACACAAATGCTCAAGCCAAAGGAGATCACAGCTAAATATTAAGTAGTTAAAAAGTAAAAGACAAAACAATGTGCCTTTCTTTTGCTTGTCCCTTGCCAAGATAGTAACATGATTACATCAGAAAAAACATCTAAATAGGAACTCAGACATATTTTATACAGTCACAAGCAGTGTTCCCTCTAAGCTGTGCGCGTGCACAATTGCGCACTGCTCGCACATTCTCAGCGCACAACAACATCTAGCCAGCGCACAAAAATCAGGGCTCAAAATGACTAATTAAGAAGCGACTTAAGTCAAAGTTACAGTGCATGAAGGTAAAAATACACGGGTTCCCCTGACGTTGTGTCCTAAATGCGGTATTTTGAAGTCGAGTCGAAGTATAACGAAGTTGAGTAAAGTTAGTAGAGTTTGTCAAGAACCGGCTTCTTCGGCTCGGCTCACTAAAAGGAACCGGCTCATTCGGGTCCTAAACGGCTCTTCAGGTTGTTTTTGCTTCTTTAATCCCAACATGACCAAATATTATGTAAAATTAGGAATGAAGGAATAGAACAAAAAAGAAAAAAATACCAAAATGAAAAAGTAGTAAAAAGCTGAGAAAAAAGAAACAAAAGGAAGAGAAAAAAAGAAGGAAAATGTAGAAAAAAGACAGAAAAAAAGAAAAGAAAGAAATCTAGGAAAAAGTAAATAGAGAACAAAAAGAAGTAGTAGTAAAACACGGAAAAAAGAAGAACAAGTTTGTGTTGCATTCAAATAATTTCCAATTATATCAAGTGAATCTTATTGCCAACATTGTACTTCCACTAAAAAATGTGATTAAGTACAGTTCTGCATCTTACAAACGACTAAATAAGCCCCCAAAAATGTTAATATTATGCGACAAAATATGTCAGGAAATAAAAAGAAATGGATATCTTGTGAAAGAATTGTAAGAACAAACGACGTTTGTAGGCCGTACAACCTTTGCAATAATACATGAGTCAACTCATTCAAAAGAGAAAAATAATTTTGCATTGCCGGAAACTCAGCAAAATGTAACTTGATGTCAAGTTTTGGACATGTTTGCTAATTAATTATCTTGCCACACTTGGGATTATGGTGGCTCACTGTTGTTTCAAGCCTTGCTCACCGACTTTGTGTGAATGCTCAGACCCGTGGAAAATTAGAGGGAACATTGGTCACAAGGCCTCGCACTCCTCTGAAAGCTCCACAAATAAAAATCTTTATAGAAAACCGCTGCGAGAGAAATATTTGACTATTAATACTGCCTGGCATGTTATGGATGTCCATGTGTCATTGTAATTAAGCCTCAGAATGCAGAAAAATTCCCCTTCCGCAATTCTGCTGGTGCCTCATCTGCAGGCGCTTGCACAAATATGCGCTCTGACTATCCATAGGTCACTTTCATGACTCCAGCAGCCAGTTGCTATGCAGCAAGTGGACCAGTGCCTTTGACCCGGTTTCTTCCACTTTTCACCGCCCACTGAACAAAACTGACAGCAACTTCTTCTTCTAATATGCCTTGTGGTTTTAAAGTGTTGTATGTTGTATTTCTTCACTCGTTCTCGATTTTTGAATGAGCGATTATTTCCAAATGAGCTTCCTCTGAAACAGGGGTCTTTGTCATGATTCCTGATGTGATTCACCTGTGCAAATTCATTTTTTGAACCCAGTCCTGTCAATCCCCTGTTGTCAGTCCGTCTGCGAACCTCCGGGGCAAAAAAAATGAGAATTGCCCGTCCCCGCTCGCAGTAATATGAGATCAGGGATAATGGGTCATGGTTGCAGGAGTGCACTTCGTTTTAGGGGGAAATAACAGCCCAAAAAGATTTGCCGTGGCAGAAAATAGTTTGCATTTGCCGGTCCCCGCTCGCAGTAATATGTGATCAGGGATAATGGATCATGGTTGCAGGAGTGCACTTCATTTTGAGGGGAAATGACAGCCCAAAAAAGCCACCCGGGCAAAAAAAGTGTGCATTGCCAGTCCTCGCTCGCAGTAATATGAGATCAGGGATAATGGATCATGGTTGCAGGAGTGCACTTCATTTTGGGGGGAAATAACAGCCAAAAAAGCCACCAGGGCAAAAAAGTGTGCATTGCCAGTCCTCGATCGCAGTAATATAAGATCAAGGATAATGGATCATGGTTCAGGAGTGCACTTCATTTTGGGAGGAAATAACAGCCAAAAAAAGCCACCGGGTCAAAAAAAGTGTGCATTGCCAGTCCTCGCTCGCAGTAATATGAGATTAGGGATAATGGATCATGGTTGCAGGAGTGCACTTAATTTTGGGGGGAAATAACCACCAAAAAAGATCCGCCATGGCAGAAAATGGTGTGCATTGCCGGTCCCCGCTCGCAGTAATATGAGATTAGGGATAATGGATCATGGTTGCAGGAGTGCACTTCATCTTGGGGGAAAATAACAGCCAAAAAAGATTCGCCGTGGCAGAAAATAGTGTGCATTGCCGGTCCCCGCTCACGGTAATATGAGATTAGGGATAATGGATCATGGTTGCAGGAGTGCACTTCGATTTGGGGGGAAATAACAGCCCAAAAAAGCCACCAGGGCAAAAAAGTGTGCATTGCCAGTCCTCGCTCGCAGTAATATAAGATCAGTGATAATGGATCATGGTTGCAGGAGTGCACTTAATTTTGGGGGGAAATAACCGCCAAAAAAGATCAGCCGTGGCAGAAAAAGTGTGCATTGCCAGTCCCCGCTCGCAGTAATATGAGATCAGGGATAATGGATCATGGATCTCAGGAGTGCACTTCATTTTGGGGGGAAATAACAGCCAAAAAAGATCCGCCGTGGCAGAGAAAAGTGCCAAGTGTATACTAGGCAAGTGCCAAGTGTATACTAAGCAAGCCTTTTTCGACCCTGACTCCCACCTGTCCCGTTTTTGCTCCAGTCTGTCTCCGGCTACAACCTGTTTTGATCCTTACCACGTCTGCTCTCCCGTCCCGGCTTACGACCTCTTTTTGTCCCCGACTACGTCTCCTCTCCCGTTCTGGCTTATGACAGTTTCCTTCATAAAGGAGTAATATTATATTAACCACAACAGGGCATTCAAAGAACACTCTATGTGTTTCTCAAAGGCAGAACAGTTACCGTATGTAATATCATTTAATTGTGTCATGCACTTTTAATGTTGTCCACCATATTTCCCATTATATAAGGCACACTGGATTGTAAGGCGCACTTTCACATAAATGGCTAGTTTTGTTGGTGCCCCTTACAGTCAGAAAAATAAGGTACTAGTGTCATGATTACCGATGTGAATTACCTGTGCCCGCTCCTTTGGCTCAGACTGCATCGGACTATGATTGGCTCTCCGTCCCTATTTAAACCCACTCCTATCTGTCCCCTTTTGTC
Organism: Urocampus carinirostris; assembly: GCF_059441175.1. NCBI lineage: Eukaryota > Metazoa > Chordata > Actinopteri > Syngnathiformes > Syngnathidae > Urocampus > Urocampus carinirostris. Next base: position 32,873,741 of record NC_142358.1, read on the forward strand.
AGTCCGTCTGCGAACCTCAGTTAACACTAGGCAAGCCTTTTTGGACCCTGACTCCCACCTGTCCCGTTTTTGCTCCCAACTGTCTCCAGCTACGATCTCGTTTTGATCCTGACCACGTCTGCTCTCCCGTCCCGGCTTACGACCTATTTTTGTCCCCGACTACATCTACTCCTCCGTTCTGGCTTCCGACTCGCTTCCGACCCCGACCAGGCTTTGCTCTCCCAGTCTACTGACCAGTTTTTCCGTCCCTGACACCGCCACCGCTCGCTACGGAAGATCCACTTCCGTGTTCGGATCCCAGTCCGAATCCGAGAGCGACTTGCTTCCCACGTCCAGCGAACACCGCATCGGTCTTTCTATAAAACTTGTGCTAAACGTCACGTGTGTGGGTTCTGTTTCCGTTCCGGTCCAGACAGTCTCAAACTCAATGGTCTGAAATATATTTTTCTTTGTAACATTACATTTTATATGCAGTTTACTGAATGAAAGCAGCAGAAACCAGGCAAATGAGCCTCATGTGATGTATGATCATATGACAGAAGCAGATATAGCAAAGTTGTGTTTCATAACCATTGTTGAATGAATAAAAAACTGTTCTTTAGGCTTCAAATCAGCAGTTGATATACTCTTTTTCCACATTTCGATTTAAATAAACTATTTCTTGATCATATTACAGAATAATGAAGTGGTTCATTGTTTGAATCTGCTAATTTCAGAAATATCTCTAGTCTTGTGAAATGCAGATGTGCATGTATGCCCTAGAACAAACCATAAAGTAGCTCAACCACATTATTGCACAGTAGACATACAACAAACTCAAGCTTTCCTTCTTTTTCTGGCTGTTTTTGTGCGCAAAATTTGTAAATCTGTCCCTATTTTGAGCCCTGCTTAACTATTTAGCACAGAGTTAGCATCTATATCAAACTTATGCGTGCCTTACTAAGATTAAACTTAAATATTAATGCCGGGGGCTCAAAATATAATTGTCACGATTGCCATGGCGCCCAATTGGCCCCGCCCGTGTGGCGCCAGTTGCGGCTCGTTGACAGATTGGCTTTCCGTCTATTTAAGCTTAGTGCTCTCACTCTTCTTTTGTCAGTCCGTCAACGAACATCTTCCCCGCAAGATGTGGGTTTTGACTCGGTCCTGTTTCCTGTCTGGTATTGTTCCCGTTTATTTTGTCCTTTTTAATATCGGTTTCCAGTTTCGTTCTCGTCTAGTTTGTCCTGTTTAATTTCAATATCCTGCTTTGATATCAATCCTGTCTGTCCCGTCGTTTAATATCGGTTTCCAGTCTCGTTCCCGTCTAGTTTGTCCTGTTTGTTATCAATATCCCGTTTTGATATCAATCCTGTCTGCCCAGTCCTGTCCGGTATCAACCCCATCTGTGCAATATCTGCTCGGGCAATTGGTATCGATCTCCTCGGCGTCTGGCTTCCTATCATTCCACGCCAGGCTGCTCTCTAACGTGCATTACTCCCCATTTCCCGTAAAATAAAAGGCTTGTGTGAGAAACGTCACGCATTTGGGTCCTGATCCAGTTCCGGTTCTTGACAATCATACAGTGGGCCTCAAATGGCTTACAGTCTGCAAGTTTGAGACCCCTTGCTCTAAAACGAATAAAGGAATCGAAACAATGAGGGATTTTTGCCATTTAAATAAAATACTGGTTAAGCAAACACAAGGTGGGTGAGGAAAAATAATTACAGAATAAAACAAAACATTAATTTATTTGTATATCATTTTTACAATATATGTGTATTTGTAGCAAAAAAAAACTGTCTCTAATGTGGCCTGTGTGTAGTCACCATTCTGAACATCCTTTCTCGTTTAAATCCATCAATGTATCAATTAAGGTTGACAAGATGCTCGGGGGGATAACAGTGTTGATATTTATCTACTTTAGTTGTGATTTCCGGCTTTCTTTTCCTTCCACCCTTTATCACTAAACCGAGAAAGATGAAAACAATAAACAAGGCATTATTTCACAATTTGGCCTTGTTCGGTGGCTGGCACCTGTTCAAAGTGGACAAACACAACAAGACTCTGTTTATTTGGAGCTCACAAATCAATGTCTCAGCGCTTAATGCCAACAACAAGGCTAACAAAGTGGTTTTACTTTGAAATGAATATGAGTGGGAGCCATTACTGCCTTGATATGACTGCTGATGTTTTAGTGTGCCCTCCAAAGAGACACTAGTATTGCAGTGTTCTCGTTTGCCGGCGTCCCTGCGTCATTTTTGCTGGGGACGCATCGTCTATCTCGTCCTGCTTGTTATCGGACTCTGGTCTCCAGTGCCTGATATCTATCCTGTCTGTCCCGTCCTGTCCGGTATCGACCCCATCTGTCCGATATCTGCTTGTGCAATTGGTATCGATCTCGTCGGCCTCTGGCTTCCTGTCATTCCACGCCAGACTGCTGCCTTACGTCTTCCGCCCAACGATCGCCAAATCACTGGCGTTTGGGTTAACGTGCATGACTGCCCCATTTCCCGTAAAATAAAGCTTGTGTGAGAAACGTCACACATTTGGTTCCTTCTCCTATTCTGGCTTATTCCCTCACCCTTGCTTCTTCATTACCAGCGTCCCAGGCTACGGCATCATTTCCCTTAGAAAAAGATTGCTATCTTTTTCCTCTCCCCCTGACTTCCCCGATCCTTTCATAAACTAGTGTGTGAAACGTTACGCACTTGGGTCCCCTGCTTGTACCAGCCGTCACAGTATCTGAGACTGGCCAACGAAAAGAAGAGATTAATATGGGCAAAATGACACAGACATTGGACAATTCATTTGAAAAAAAAAGTGTGGCTATCTCACAGAGAACACAAAATTGTCTTAGTGCTTCCTGCATGCATACTGTTGGGAATTAATTATCAAAATGTACCGTTTACCGAATTGTTCAAATTAGTTAACTGACTCCATTAACTCCAATTTATGCGCGCTCGTTTCTTGAGGGAAAAATGAACAGGAAAGACGACATTTGCACACGGGGGGCAGATTTATTTTCCCTATCAAAAGAACTAAGTGAACACGCGTCTGTGTGAAGCCTTCTTCTGAAGTCCTTTACCTTTCTCTTCTTGGCCCACGTCCCCCCACAAGATGGCGTCTCGGCTCCTCCCATGGGCGTGCCAAGGAATTGTTTGCGCCCATCGTTCTCACAACAAAGCACCTTGTTCTCAAAACAACGCCTGCCGTCCTCCGTCAGAGTCCTGTTCTCAAAATTCCCTAGACAAAATATTATGCTTTTCGAACAGCCTGCCCTGACATTGAACTACACAGCCAAGTCAGTGAATATCCTCACTGCATTATGAGTCAATCGTATAAAATCCTTTATTGTCAAATGTAAAAAAATCCTTTAATTCATATTCAAATGTGTGCGTGAGGCACCAGCACGCCCAGCAGACTTGTCTGCTGTGTATGAATAATCAAAGTCCTCTTTCTCTCTCATCATTAAATCATGGCTGTCCTGGTGAGAGCCCGAGGAGCCACGTGGAGCGAAGGAGCGAGAGGGATCACAGTTAGCGCTGCAGGGGTACATGCTCTCTTGCCGTTCTCCATCGTGTAGTGCGGCTGAGATGTGTCATGAGTACTAGTCACTCTAGTTGCCCACTCAGCCCCTCAAAACCGCGACTGCCTTCGTGCACACTCTTGGGGGTAGCCATAAGACCAATGGCGACGGAAGGACTGAGTAAATTTCTGTGGTATTAGTCAAATTAGATAGGATTATAAAGGGAGATCATAGAAATAATAGACAAATGAATGGAATCGAATGGGTTTGGACTTAAAAAAATATACAATATCAATTGGAGTATCTGAAGTTAATTCACTTGAAATTTGAATGACTGTTACAGATAGTCAAGTCAAGTCATTTTTATTTGTATAGCCCTTAATCACAAAGAGTCTCAAAGGGCTTCACAGGTTATTACACATGAGAAGTTTAGGTTATTCATATGCTATAGAGTAGAAGTGAGTTTTAAGCTTAGATTTAAACATTTAGAGGTTTGAGGAGCTTGGGCTTCATGTGATTTCACCCACCCAATACCAGATTCTATCTCTTCAGTAACCAAAATCATGATACTAAAATTATGCTCTAATATTACCAATCCAGAACACTGGTCAAATTGACCCCTTAAGTATTTCACATTATTTTATATTATTTTTCTTAGAAGCTAGTATATATGGTAGGGAGAATATCTGCATAAAGAGAATTTCAGTCACCTCATACTCTGTGCTTGAGATGGCGCCACCTAAACAGTATTTAGTTGTACTTTGTAGGTAGTAGTAAAAATGTCAACGTATTATGGCTGGGCTGTATGTGACGTGGCCAAATTATTCAGAAGTGGGAGAACATCCCAATTACCGTAAATTCCGGAGTATAGAGCGCACCTGATTTTAAGTCGCACCCACCACATTTTAAGAGGTGAACCGATTTTGTACATACACAAGCTGCACCTGTATATAAGCCGCATGCGCCCACATTTAAACATGTAACACAAACACAAAATTAAACCAAACCCGACTTCAAGTCCCGCGTTTGGAACTAAATGGGGGGGGATTTTGTAAGGTTTATTGTTCTATATTCTTTATCAATTATCCATTATCCGTTATCGGTCAAATCATAATACGCTACAAAGCCAAGGGGCCGAGACACTTGCTCTTAGCCAAGAGGCCGTGTCAAGGTCCTAGCCACAGAGCCATGCAGCGAACCTCAAAGATAGTATACAAATCCAGAACGTCCTTCATTAAAGTCCACAGTCCAAAAATCACAGCAGGCAAAATGAATGGAAAATAATACCGGTACTTAGGGTTTGATGCAGACCTGTAGAATCCGGGTCCCGTTGAAAGTAATCCAAGGAAAAAGTGTATATTTCCAAAGGTAAGGGTGGGGAAAATTGATCAGATGAACACATTTACTGACGCAACTCCTTTTTCTTTAACCAACTTTTTACCCCCTCTTCTTTCCTTGTCTGTCCCTCACCTTTAGCGGTCCCCACTTAAACTCGGCACCCCGCGTTTGTTCCGCCCCTCATTTTTCGTTCACACGTGCAAATCAGAATAAGTGTCTAAAATAAATACAAATAAATACATTACAAAAATATACAGCAAATACATATTATACAAGGGTTACACATATTAACAAAGAAAGACGGTACACCGAGAGACTTTTCAAAGCTTTAATAATAATAATATAGCTTTGACAGGGCAGTTAATGGTAGCAATACTCGAGCGTCCGTTAGAAAAATTACATAAATTGGCCGCATCACTGAATATGAAAAAAGTAGCGGCTTATAGTCCGGAATTTACGGTAATTGTCTCAATGTAGTAATTACAGTGGAGGTACTAAATTGTACTTCTACCGTGTTTCATAACGTTCTTACGTGTTATTCCCCATATAGTCCACAATGTACTTGGTGATTCAAAGAAATCCTAACAATCCAATTTCCCGATTTCTGCTCAGAGCTTCAAAACTAATATGGTGTAATCCAATTCAGCAGCTTTACACATCATAAATATTATAGGCCAAAGTTACCAGACTCATTGGTCTCATGTGAGAAGTTTGAACCAAGGTGAGAAACCGGACAAAAATAAGACTCAAACATTTTCAACAGATATTCATTTTGCTGAATCACACCTGCAAGCTTCCACCGACTCGAAGTGTTGATAATGAGTCCGGTGTGTGGTTACGGCACTCCACCAGACAGACTCTACGTTCACACCGGAGGGAGTTCACTCAGAAGTCACGGCTTTCGTCTCCGTCTCGGCAGCTTCTTCCTCAAAAAGCGCTGCGTTGCCGCTCACTGTCATCATCAAAGCCGGCGCTGAGAAGTTATACGGTTACATGCTCGCTGTGCTGAAGAGGAAATATAAAAACATTTTGGGTTTTTTCTGTTGATGCCTTTAGCAAAGCAGATATGTTTGACAAATAGTACACCAAAATAGTCCTAGCTTAAATTAAAAAGAGCCCCGATGGTACCAAGCCGATACATTGTCACCGTTAAGGAAGTGGCCGCAAGGTTGTCTCCACGCTGGTGGTCAGTGTTCCAGGGACAAACCTTCGGGCCTTGAATTCAGCTTTTTGAATGACATGCTGCTTGTTTCTTCCTTCTTGGGTAAGGCTGGGCCGATACCAAAACCAGGTATCTGTGCGGATACCAGCATTTTCTAGGTATCAGTTGTCACAATGGTACCACCCTTACCACCCAGCCAGTTAAGGGATCAGCGAACCGTGAACTTACAATGGTGGCTGAGGGGGATGTGACCTTATATTCAACCCATAAGAACAATCTATAGTCTCACTGCACTTCTGCTGATAAAACCCAATGTCCCAAACATACCCTGCTATCTTTAATGATTGATTTTCTAGTTTAGTTTTCCCAAAATAGCAAAACAGCATCCTGCCATCTGTGCTTGAGTTTAAATGAGCTGGGTTGTTCTCAAACAGATATATCCCGATGAAATTGTCTGAGAGAAGCTCGTTTCCTTTTAAGTCATATCGTGTGTCGCACTCTACGTGAAAGTCACCATTGTTCATTGTGTTTAAGCTTAGGATTCAGCTGACTTCAATGATTGATTTTCTAGCTAAAGTTTCAAGTCATAACGTGGCTAACATGTAGCCACCCGAAGCTACCCGGAGCTATCCGGCTTCAACGCCGCTATACAGAGACACGAAAGCCGGGGGGAATCGGAGAGGAGGCGGACTTGCTAACACGAGGTGGTGTATCCCTGGATTTTCACAAAGAAAAGATTTCCATCTGCCGCAGGGATGTCGAACTTTTGGACTAGCGTGACGTCATCCACTCCTAGGGCATCATGTTAATCTGTTAATAAACAATGGGGTAGACTGCTAGAAGTGTGAATTTCCCTACGGGAATGAATAAAGTATCTATCTATCTATCTATCTATCTATCTATCTATCTATCTATCTATCTATCTATCTATCTATCTATCTATCTATCTATCTATCTATCTATCTATCTATCTATCTATCTATCTATCTATCTATCTATCTATCTATCTATCTATCTATCTATCTATCTATCTATCTATCTATCTATCTATCTATCTATCTATCTATCTATCTATATCCTGTTTCCAACTCTCACGACTACTGCATGAAAAGGCAAAACAAACAGTCCTAGGACACACATTCGGCAGGCTGCATTCTGCCAGTGTCCTTCTTGCAAGAAGCTAAATAAGTGTCACTCCGATCCAAACTCAGACTTTTGTAGTTTTATTTCACATATGGGCGGACTGAACCAAAATAATAGAGGTTTAGATCTCACACATAGTAAATCACTGACAATAAAGACCATCCTAATGTCAAACATTTCTTAGGAACAAGACTTTCAGTATCTTCCACGTTTAGGACTTTTCTATCCTCACTGTAAAATGTGAAACTGGAGTGCCTCGTCCAATTTCGTTGACACATTATGTTCAAACCATTTTGTAACAATGATAATAAAGGTATATTCTATTCTATTCTATTCTATTCTTTTCTATTCTAGTTCCCGCCATGATCACATCCTACCCAAACACCACGCTGGCCACGCAGGGGGAAGAGAAGAAGATGAGCTGCATTGCACATGGAGAGAAGCCCATCATGGTGCGCTGGGATAAAGAAGAACGAATCATCAACCCCGAGACAAGCAGATACATCGTCACCGTCAAGGAAGTGGCCGACGAAGTCATCTCCACGCTGGTGGTCAGTGTTACAGGGACAAACCTTTGGGTCTTGAACTTAGCTTTTTGAATGACCTACTGCTTCTTCCTTCTTTGGATTCTTCAACCTTTAGATTATGCCTACCGTACGAGAGGACTCGGGATTTTTCTCCTGTCATGCCATCAACTCCTTTGGTGAAGATCGAGGAATTATACAGCTTACTGTGCAAGGTAAATATTTAAAGTGAGATGATTTGGAATATTTGTTGTACCCAGTGGCCCTGGGCAAACTAATGTGCTGGGAGATTTTGTTTGGTGTGCTGCAGGAAATCGCCCAGTTTTTTGTTTTTGATTTTAAAAGGAATGTCATTTTTCAGTATCTTTGCTTTCTTCCGATAAATTACTGGCATTTCTATATTTTTTTCTCTCATTTTATTTGTTTGTCAAATAATTATAATAATAATAATAATAATTTCCTTTGTATTGTCATTCTACCGCCTAAATCGGCAGTTCTTATTATTTATGGTCACTGTGGCTCAGTAGCAGGCTTCTTCATTTTCATCATGTTGAGGTTTTTGAGTTTTTCCTTGCCCTCATGTAGGTTTTAGATCAGGGGATGGCGTGATAATAGTCTGTAGTTTGCAATAATATGTGTTTTGTGTAGCCTTTGAGACTCCTTGTGATTAAAGGCGTCACAAATAAAAATGACTTGACTTCATACGCTGAATAACTGTACCATTTGTATACATATCAGTAGGTGGCAGCAGACTACTGTGCTTTTTTATTAATATAGTAATTATCTGCTCATGAGGCAGTACAGGAAAATATTATAAAAACACATCGTGTTTGATTAAGCTGTTGCACTTCAGGATAAATAAACAAATACTCAACCCTTGCACATCATTTTGATGATTTTTTATATTTCCGTATTTCACAACAAATAAAGATAGTTTTTGCTGGTTTTTATCGTCATTATTTTTTTGTAGAAAAAGAAGACAAAAATATAGTGAAATCTGAAAAAAAAACTTTAAAAAAAATATAGTAAAATCCCTAATCGCAGCAAAAGTGTCAATAAATACAAAAAAATAAAGTAAAACCCGTGCAAATCATTTTGCTGATTTTAATAACGTGTTTTCCTCCCAAAAATCAAAAATTATTTTTTTTCTATCATTGAAGTATTATTTCTAATTATTTTAGGTAAAAACTTTAGTACAACTGTGTACTAAAAAAACCTAAATTACGCAAATATTGGTAATAGAGTAAAGTAAAACTTAATTTTGTTGATTAATTATTTTCTTATTTTTAAAGGGTTTAATATTTTTTTTCTCACTTTAAGTATTTTTTTCAAATGTTTTAGAAAAAAAACAAGATAGCAATAAAGTGCAATTTGAAAAAAAAACTTTTAAGAGAAATAGTAAAATCTTGAATAACTGAATTATCAAATAAGGAATACAGAAAATAAAATACCTCCTGAGCCACGGTTACCACAAATAGTAAGAAACATTTTATACGTTTACTAAGAGTAATGTAATTCTCGTCCTCACATTTTTTTTTTCTAATTTTATCTAAGCGTAGCATGAAAATGGTGAAAGTAAGAGAAGGCGTGATTCTAATAAAATCTAAACGCCAAACCCAAACCCATAGGATAATCAAAAAAAGATAAGTCTATTCTAGCGCGTCTAAGAAACACACGCACTTGAATGAACTGACTGAGTCTGCAATAATGACACAATCCAGGAGATGGTAGTAGAGAGTAAAAAATTCCAAGTGCCTTGAGATTTTTCTAATGAAAAAAAATATCCCCATGCTCAAAAACACTTGAGAAACACCGTATTACACAGGCTTCTTGCTGTTAATTTATTCTAACATGATATACAGTAATCCCTCGGTTATCGCGGTTAATGGGGACCGAGACCACCCGCAAAAACTAAAAATCCGCGAAGTAGCGGGGCCCCTTCAAAAATGCTTAAAAAAACGTATACGGGTGTACAGTATAAAAAAGTCAAACATGAGATGAAATGTGACAGAAGAGAATATACTTACGTCGCGTCGCCGAGTTCCTCCATGATAAACAGCGCCACAGAAGAAGGGGGTGAAGTGGGAGGAGTTGAAGGAGTGGGGGGGCGAAGCGGCAATGACTAAGCATTGTGTCAGGGCCTCCCCCTCCCCTTCACAATAAGAGTGTCCACACCGTGTCCTCAGTTGACATAAGCTTGCGCTTGCTCAAGTCAATAAATTATTTTATTGAGAAGGTAAGCTCTCAACCCGCAAAAGTGGAACCGCGAACTAGCGAGGTTCTACTGTATTTACTTTGTTCCCACTCCTCCGCAGAGCCTCCTGACCCTCCTGAAGTGGAGATCAGAGAAGTCAAAGACAGGACCATCGCACTTCGATGGACCATGGGCTTCGACGGCAACAGCCCCATTACGGGATATGACATCGAGTGCAAGAACAAATCAGGTTTTCATCATCTACGTAAAATAAAACGCCTCCAAGTTCCATCATCCCTTGATTATTCCTGATTGGTTGTCTTTCTGCATTTTGGCTTTAGCTTCGTGGATGTCAGCCCAAGTTACCAAAGACGTGTCACCGCAGCTCAACCAGGCCACCATCATCGACCTTCACCCTTCTTCAACCTACAACATTCGCATGGTTGCCAAAAACATCATAGGCAACAGCAACCCCAGCAACGAACTAACCATCACGACCGATGAAGCCGGTTAGAGTGATTTTAACACAACTTACAGCATTTCGAGCGAGGAGGTCTGAATATAGTTTAATTGGTCTGAAAAAAAATTAGTTAGTTTTTTAAAAAGTAAATCCATTACCCCCGCTCAGTAGCCTAGATGGTAAGGCGCCCGCTTTGAGACTGGGAGGTTCGGGTTCGCGCCCCGGCCGAGTCATTCCTAAGACTTAAAAAGTGGTCGGCGGCGCCCTCTCTTGGCTGCGGCTGCATCGGGTCAGATGCAATCGACATTTCGTTCTGTGTACATTGTTACACAGAATGACAATACAAGGAAATTATTATTATTATTATTATTATTATTACACCAAACAGTATCGCGTTACCCCAAAAGTAACCATCTAGCTACAAATTACCAAATACACTAGCATAGAAGCTGATCCCCGAAACACTCTAT